>NW_022280044.1:3769297-3817746 GCF_004355925.1 Anarrhichthys ocellatus | reverse complement strand
GTGTGTGTGTGTGTGTGTGTGTGTGTGTGTGTGTGTGTGTGTGTGTGTGTGTGTGTGCATATCTGTGTGGAAATATTAAAGGAGACACTGTGGGCAGAGTCACACAACTGGAATTTGCAAAAAGAGGAGCTAAGAGTATAACCTAATGCCCCTGATTGATCAAAAGCCATAAAGAGGACACTTGACATCTTAATTTGATGTAGAAACCCACAGTTTTGGGCTTAATTCTTTATTGTGGCGTGGTCCTTACATCTCTTACAAAAAAACAAACGCCATTTACACATGACAAACTGCAAAGCACTTCCCTCTTCCAGGCTCTGCCATGTGAGAAAAAGCCTTATCACTGATTTGAAATGTAACAGGAAACAGTCCGAGTGCCAAGGACGCATTGGTTTAGGTGTTATTCTGTGTGTTGGGTGAGTTCCCTTTCTCAGAAGAAAATAATAGTCATAATAGTAGTCATATGTGTGACTTCCATGACTGACAGTTCAGCCTGTCCTGATCAGCCAACAACTCACTTGAACTCGATATGCAAAAGACTCTGAGAGCAGCTTTGTTGATCTTTTAAAAGCCAAGTCCCAATAAAGGAAAATGGGATCATGCATTCTCTTTACTCTTTCCGTACATGTCTTTCATTACAAAAGTGGAACAACAGAATATCTTCAAATTGCATTTAAGTCGAAAGTAAAATACAATCCGTGTCCTTTTTTTAATGCTTGTCAGGTCACTGCAAAAGGCCAACGCTGAATGAAAACATTCACCATTGCAGTGTATCATTGCCTCAGAACATGGGCAGGAGCTGGAAGCTTATCAAACTGCAGCTCACGGGAAATAGAGTGAAAACATTTCCAAGCACCACCTCAACCTCAGAAACAGGTAATCGCTGTAGGAGATAGGGAAGAGTTTGGATGGAGCGGAGAGCTCAGGGAGTCAAAAGGGCATTCAGAAGGCTGTTTACATGAGTTTAAGTGGACCGCTAGCAACCCTTGTTAATCTAATTTTTTTAATTTTTTAGAAATAGAAAAATAAGTTGCTCTTGAAGATGTAGACAACTCGTCAACAATCATTTATAAGTGGGTTATTTTGATTTTGCACTGGCAAATACGTATGTAACATTCAGACGCCCTGCTGATGTTGAGTATCATGCTCTTCCATTCCCACCTTCGCGTGACCGCTCTTTGGCTTTTCCCCTCGCTGTCTGTGTCAAAGGGACAGGTTTCACGCGGAATGCCAAGTTTCACGGCCAAAGAATGCTGACAATGCGGAGGAATTGCTAAGATTGGATCGGAGAGTGCAGGGGGTGAGGTTGGAATTTGTTGCCATTGATAGCATCTTGCTTGAAGCACAGCGGAGGATTACACTTAATGTAACACAGATAAGAAGGGCAGCTACAGTTCGTACAGTTTATCAGCAGAAGGGTAAACTTTGCATCCTTATTTCTACACTGTAAAACATACGGTAACGCAGTTGTGGGAACTCAATTTCCTTATTTTGCTTTCACAGTTGCACATCCCCATCCTCTCATGATCTCTGTGTCCCCTGGACTGCCTGAGAGTCCCTGATTGACGGCGGCAGGTTGAAACGTTTTGGTGAAAGATCCATCGATAAAAGATCACTGTGGGTGCCGTTACACCATGCTCAAATCTCTCTCCTCTTCTCCCACTTCGGTGTGAACAGCCTCAGGCTACTTAAATACATCTGACCCTTGTCCTGTATTTGACCTGGCAGTTAAAAGAAATACACACATTGCTCCCTGGACGGCTTTCCCTTTCTCCCTCCCCGTCTCCTTCCCTGAGCTAAATAAATGAACAGATAGCAGACGTGAGAATCCACTCTCAACCTTTGCATTCTCTTTTGTTCCCTCATTCTCTGCATTTCAAAAATCGTATTCTCTCTTTTAACTAGTTCAGTTGACTGTTTCCCACTGGCTCGAGAAATAGTAAAAACATTTTTTTTTTTTTTATAAATCCATCATAACACGGAGATGACAGGTCCAGTTTGGATGACGACATTATTTGCTAGAGAAAAAGCAAAGAGATGACTGACTGGGGGTTTTATTTTATCGTCCCAGAATCCCCTGAGGTCTGGCTGTGCTCTCTCAACAATGCCAACAATTCACTAACTGCCCTTTGCTTTCACAACAGAGCAATTCCCATGTCAGCAGTGTACCTTTCCACTACGTCTTGTCCACCGCATCTCCCCCGGATTTATTTTGACTACTATCGCTGCACAGAAGTCTAGACATGCACCTCGTCATTGCCTATTATTTTGTAACTGAACGGTGGTGGGAATGAAAGAGAGAGAGAGAGAATGATGGGAGAAGGGAGCATTCCTTCCAGTTCCTAAAAAGGGAACACACAGACACATTTCTGCCATAGTTCACAATGGAAGAAAGAAACGTGAATGACTATGATGAATAGGTTTTGGCACGTGAACAGATGAGCGCAAAGACAGACAGAAGAATGCAGTGTTTTTCTGATTAAGCAAACAAATGCATCAGCCTTGATTTGGCTGCTTTAAAGCAGTTCATGACTACGAGAGAGAGGGTTTTTGCTTCAGCGTTGTCTAGTTTAATGATGAAGCTGTCCTAAGAGAGCAATACACAGCTTATCCCTGCAGTAATGTCATTTTAGTTTCCTTCATGAAACTACGACTGCATGATGGGAGTAAGACTGAGAATGTGTTTCTATGTTTGTGAGCACGGACATACAGTAGATCTCAGTGAGTACACCTGCATCGATGCAGTGACAGAACAATTAAGCTCAGTAAGAGTCTCAACTGTGTTTTGCTGTCATTTACCGTAGCGCTAGTTTTGAGCTAGCTTATAACGAGCCCTTTAGAGAGTCCCACATTTTGCACCGCCATGAGTAGCCCAGAATGGACAAACCAAACACTGGTTCTAGAGAGGAGCTTTCACGTTATACCTGAAGGGCACCGTAGTTCTCTGACGGGCTTGGAGAAGGAGAGGTGAGCAGAGGGGTATTCATTTGGTTGGAATCTGCAACCCTATCGCTAGATGCCACTGAAACACTGCTCCTTTTATGAAGTTCAAAGTGCTACATTGGCTACAGCACAACTACATTTGTGAGAATATTCCCAAATCTAAGTCACATTATGTGACAGGTCTTGCCCAAAACTTGCCCCTTTCTGGTTATCCTTTATTGACATTTTCAAGACTTCTGACTGTAATATTATGCCCTCTCCTGCAATTTTCTATTTTTGATATTGATGTGAATAGTCTACCTGGCCAAGCATTACAAACTCATGGCTCTACAAATGTTTTTCCCCCAAATTTCCCCCAAACAGGCAGCTGTCCTCTCCCAGCATGTCTGATTAAAGCCTGTTGCTGAGGAGCGTTTCACCAGACCCTTTGCAACCCATCAGCGGATAATTCAAAAATCCCAGATCGTGGCATCACTCCGAGCTTCTTCCGGATATATCGATCAAACCTCGTAGAGGAAAAACTTTTTCCAAAGAGCAGCTACACACCTGTGACCACTTGCGGAAAAAAAAAAAAGCATGTGATACAGTGGGACACCAGCTTGGAAGAGAGGGATAAAAAATATTTATCCGAGCTCCCTGGAGAGGAGGTGGAGAAAAAACACTTGCTTTGTGGGGTTGAAGAAAAAGATTATTAAAGAGGGCTGAAGGGAAGAGAAAAGGAGGCAGGGGGAAAACGTGAGATTGTCCTTGAACGATAGGGAGAGGGAAAATGAATTTCATATTTGCAATCATTGCACAACTGAAGTGTGCAACCGAATTCACTGTTTGTTTTCTCACTTTCATTTTCCCTCCTCTATTTTGGCTTAAACGAATTTTCTCATCCTTACCCAAATACACAACTGTCACTTCTCCAAATATTCAATGTCTCAGGGAGAAGAAATGTTGATAATCTGCCCAAGAGTTCTCCAACAGCAGCAACCCCATCTCTTTCATCCGTCATTTCCCATTTACACAGGAATCCACAGCTATGGGTTTAACTGGGCCTGTTCAAACACATTCGAGAGAGTTCTATTGTGCAATTCTTCCAAGTAAAATAAACATATTTGGTCATTTTGTTCAGTCAGAAATTATCAACAACACAAAAGCTGCAACTTTCCACTGCAGACATGTTTGAAGAGGCTGGGTAGAAATAATCTATAATCATGTTTCCATCCAGCTATGCAGGCAATCTTATACAAACATGTAACAAAACAATGTAATGTGAGTTAGGTGTGCTTTGACTGGCAGAGCAAATAGAAACGATAAAAAGGACCTCGCTACATCAGGAAACACTTTGCTATAAATGGTGTGTAATTACTTATTCATGAAATGTGTTTCCATTGTTACTGAATGCAGAAATTCACATGACATTTGTTTCAAAGACAAACAAAGCTAAATGTTTTCCTACCACAATGATTTCTTGAGTTTTGGCAAAGGAAAATACTGAAAAACACTGTCACATTATAAGCTGAAATACAATGGAGACTGTAGCATCTACTGTCAAATTCACTGTACATTGTTAGTAAAAGAAAATGCTTCCTTTCTGAAAAAAAGATGTATATTTTCTCATCAAACCTAATAAGAATATGGTTGTATTTCAATGATGATATGATCAGATAGTGGTTTATCAGAGGCTATAAGAACACCTATTTAGTATTATTTCCATCCATCATTTTTGTCTTTTGTGGTAAATTCAAACTGAAGATCCTCTTGCTGAGTTGAAGACAAGACATGGGTAATTTTGTGGGGGAAGCTAGCTTCTTCTCTGTCTGCTACGAGCAGTGGAGACTCTGAAGGGACCCTTTAAAGTCAAGGGACATGCAAGGCGAAGGTCACATGACGACAGAAACAGAGAGTCGGCTTACATGCTGGCCATCCACTGAGAATGGACCCGTAGTCCAAGACCTACGAGTTAGGAACCACAGGAGTAGACACAAAGTAAGCACCCTTCAACACTGCAGTGAGGCAGAGTCACCCCTGGGTGTAGCACATTTGGTCGTCCTGTTTGCACCTGGTTGATGTATCCCTGTGGGATGAAAGTTACTGCTTGTGTCTGCATTTTATAGTATGTGTATGCCTGTTGAATGGCCTCACTAAGCTTCAACACTTACAGTATGTGACCATTCACATGTTGCCCTGTGCAATATTGGAAACTATGAGCGTGCCTTTATCGCTCTGTGGGCTTTGGGGACATACAGTGAAGCCTCCTGCTGTGTAACTGGACAGTGATTGATGACGGGGCTGATGGGATAGCGGCTGGACCACAGAGACCTCTAGGTGCTCTGGAGTCTGGGGGCCCGCTGATCTACAGTCTGCTCCTCCCCATTATGGCATCATTAAATCTCCCACGCCCTAACTTTATGTCACATCGCAACACACACAAAGACACAAACACAAGCACAGAAATACAATAAGCAGACATGAGAAGATATATGCTGCAATGGCTTGCAGACACAAACACATGCTCCTACCAGGCTGCAGCACCAGCTGAGGCCTATGTCAGTAATCCAGCAGCAGTACATTCTGATGGGCTGCATGTACTTTGGTCTGGCACTCCAACTCTCCTTTGGTGAAGAATTGTCATCAGAGAAAAGTGATGTGGATGTTTTCTAAAAGACTGGAGCCAGTTCTTTTCACACAGCGAAGCATGGCTGCTGTTGGAGCTGTGTCCGTGTGCGAAAAAGCTTGGCACAGTAGCTCTTTTATGAATATTAAAAGGAAGCTGCGAGAATTAAAAAAGAAACGTTTTTGTTGAGAGTTAATGGGTAAATTAAAGATTTGACTGCTAAGTTTGAAGGCGTTTTTTGCAACTTTTTCTTTGTTTTTGTTTCAAAACTGTACATCTAATCTCTCACCGTCTTTCTTGCAGACTTGGTCCGTGGGCAGCATGGAGAAGCAGTGGGCCAGCTAATCATTTGGGGAATGTGGCGTGGATATAAGATAGGCCCAGATTGGGAATGCACGGAGCCAGAGGAATGGTAATTACTGTGGAAATCAAACACCATCAATTGTGAGGTTTTTCAACATTTCACAGTGTCCCTCTCTCCCTTTCCCCTCCCAAAGCCCCTTCTCCTCTCGCTCCAACTCAAACGACCCGCGCTGCCACTCCCTCAGGCCCTCAACCCTCCCTCCTGCCCTCCTTATTTTTTCCACTGTTTTCCATCCTATTCCACTCCTCTACTTCTACTTGCCTCTCTACCCTCACATTTATTTTCCTGTATTTTGTCTAACCTCACTCCACCCTCTCTCTTTATCTTCACTCTGTTTTTCTTGTTTTTCGCAGTACACCAATAAATACCTAATCGCTTGGTCAAAATCCCTTTGTTTCCTATGAGCTCCGCCCATGCTCATTTGCACATACACTCAGACAAATGACCACATAAGACAAATGACCCTCATCACTGTATGTCTGGAATGTAAAAACACTAAAAAACGGCGCCGGAAACATTTGTTATACATTCCAAATGCTTTTGGAGACTCTCACATATACTTCGCACTCTGCTGCTGTCTAGAGAGAAATTAGAAGCTAATACTAATTCTCTGAATGCATTTGTCTTGTAACTTAGATGATACATTAGTCTTAGTATTTCATTCCTCCCATGTGTCTGTCTGCCTCTTGCCTGAGACTAAAAACCACACACACACTTGCGTGACCTCAGAGGTAATTAGAGGATTGTAGGGTGACAGGTGATTACAGGTCGGTTACAAAGTCTCTGTTCCCCAGTGGGTAGTTTAGACTGTCGACCTCACATATAACGACACCGGGGTACGTGACACTAGCCAGTCTTACTGCAATCAAAGGCACTTTTTGACAGTCTGCTGCATGTGTTCTTCAGCATGCCTAGGACTTTGTGTTAGGCTCATGGGTGCAGATATCAAAGCGATGTTGTTACGTAACGCTTTCACACACAGCCCGTCCTTCATCCCATCATTCATTTCCTTTTTGACAAAGAGCAAATGTGAATTGGACAAATAGGGCCTCTGTCAGGGGTGACTTCCAGGGATAAGGAGGAGAGCATGGCTGGGGTGGGGCGGACGTCAGGGCCCACAGTCCATTCATCTTCCCTGGGGCGCCTGCAAACCCCCACGACAGCCTCTTCAACCCTGCTCCAGTCACATGTGTAATGCTGTAGCATTAATGCTGCGCTTCTTGGCATCAATTACGATGCTTCTCCAAGTCAGAGATGTGTTATATATGACTTATTCCTGTTATTTATCCCATTTGAATTGACTTTTTATAGCTGTAATATTATTTGGTGATGTAGAGGTCTAGGGAGGCTCTGAAAACATGTGAGCTGGATGAACTCGTCAATGAGGAGGGTGCTTTATGAGCGCTCTGCAACCTCAACCCCCAAGCTTATCTCCCATGAGCCCCCGGTGCAAAGTCAGCCGCCCGTCTGTGAGAAGACAAATAGATGAAGGAAGCGACACATTAAGGAGGCAGGAAAACTCGCACAGCCACGGACACACGCGTCTGTGCATTCGCAGGGCGGTCCAGACAGTAACAACGCTCTTTGCCAAGTGTTCACCGGGCTGTGTTTGTAAGAACAAAAACGTTCATGCCGCGCCATGGCAACAAGGACTTCCTGCTTCCTGCTCTCGCTGTGTGATGAGACAATCTGAGGAAATCAATTTTGCCGCGACGGTGCAAAGCAGTGCAGAAACACACACACACATGCACAAAGTATAATGTCACAAATTGAAATACTTAGGGAGTCACACATAAAAAAGTTTTTGCATGGGAATTTCTATATCATGTAAGAACAAATACTGTTCAAGGCGTTTTGATATGAAAAATGTCATCGATCACAGATAAAAACACAGCCAACAGTGTTCATTTCCTTTCTTGCTTGCCTTGATTTAAACGTCAAAACAATAGTCAGAAAAACTCAAAACAAAGTCTGATAAAGAACTAGAAAAGAAGAGCTGTCATCTCATTAAATGGATCCATGCATCCATGTTTCATCACTTGGAGGAGCAAGCAAGCGTATCAAAATAAATCTTGCATTTGCATACAATACTGTTTGGGGAAATGTTGTGGAGTTCTAAAAAAATCATAATCAAAACAAACTGCACTGTCGCTTAGGTTAAAATGCTTCCTGTTTGTGAAAGTGGGCCTATCATAATATCCTGTCTGCACTCAGCAGGTGCAAACAGCAGATTGGACGTTTAGTGACAAACATCTCAGAGGAAAAACTGCTCTGGAGGCAGAAGGGATCTCATTAGTTGAGATAAAACCCAACAGGTGGTGCCAAACTGTATTGGCTGTTCAATGCAAACTTGCAAATTGGCAAAATCTTATAGGAAAAGCAGAAAGTAAAACATACTGACATTAAGGAAGAAAATACAAAAAAAGAAGAATGTGAGGAAATGGAAAAGATGTTCTGCTTTCATGAATAATTTGTAATCTTGGTAAATGTAAAAGCAACATTTTTAGACTTGATATTTGCTAACACCTCCTTTGAGTTTTAGTCGTTTGTCCCAAAGTAATTTAGCACTGCCATGTTTAACAGATACAGATAGTTACATTTAGTTGATGTGTGAATTAAAATGACTCTGTGGCCTGGACGCCGTCCCTGTGTTAGTCTAGTGAGAAATCTGTGGTCCTCCCAATTGGCAGTTAACCGAGGCCATCTGGATGATGTAATTGACATATTTCATGGTGAAGACCATGAATGTTGACTGTAAAAACATTTGGAAACTGAGGGTCTTATTGCCACTGTTGTTCAAATCTCATCTTTATACCGTATTATCTGCTGTGTGACTGTGACGTCGCTTTGAGCTGCAAGCTTCTCCGATTTCAGAAGGTTCTGTCTTAAAGTATACTTTAATAAATTGAGGTAAAGAAAAACTTTGGAGTCCCTTATTTTGCCGGCAAAGACTGTTCACTGCAATATCTCTGATGATGCAAATGTGCCTGTCAAAATTCAACAAAGGTTGAACTCTTTCTGCCGCAGTTCCATTGAAATGAATTAATATCCGGCCTTTAGCACCAGACAACACAAAGGCACCAGTTTCCAAACAGCAATATTGCGCTTGTTAAGGACTTTGGCCCACATATTGTACTAACCACAGTATGCAATACATTGTTTTGTGTGCAATGTGTGTCATGAGTGACCTGCTCTGTACTCTGTCAAACGCTACATGTGTGATTTAAGCCCGAAGCCTTTACAAGAAACCAGAGGGCTGCGACAAAAAAAAACAACACTTAACAATGCTCTAACATATCAATCAACATTTATGGACAACATCCCTGTTAAATTAATCATCGAGGGCGCAAGCAGCCGTGAAGTGAATCAACCCCGACCAGCACACGCGCAGATGCACGCAGACACAGAGGCAAACATGAGGGAGCTAATAAAGGAAATCAAAGCAGAGAGCTCCACTTGCTGATGACAGAGCGCCCCAGGCCTCCGTCACGCGACCCCCGGATGGTCCGTCTGCTCCCATGGAAACCTCCTGTGCTCTGATCTCGTAAAGAACATTCAATACCTCAGTAAACACAAACACTGTAGCCAGCATCCATCACCCAGTGGTCCCAATGCACTCCTGATTTACAGTGTATTGCTTGGCTTGTTTTCCCTTTTCGTTTGGTTTTACATTCGCGCCCCAATCGCTGCGTTGAAAGTTGTGTGTGCACCTTTTGTGTGTGATATTGTGACATTCATTGTGATGAGTGCCTGTCGGACACCTGGGACTCGCTGATATGGTGAAAGTAAACCCACTGTGTCATTCATTTTTGTCTGGTAGTGATGTATTTCTTGATCTCAGCCGCATGCGATCATCACAAACGTACAGCGATAAGGTAAAATGTCAGAGTGTGTGTGTGTTTGTGTGTGTGTGTGTGTGTGTGTCTGCCTCACTCCCTCATATGGTAGCTTCCCTTGCAGTCAGAGGTCAATCATTTCACTCGTTCATCTTTAGCTTTTTGAAAGATTAAACCAATACATGGTTGATAAGAGAAAAAAATGTTCTGAAATGTATCTGTGAAAAGGACCATTTAGAAATACTGTACATGTTTAGGGAAGAGATTATAAAACATTTCTAAACCAAAAGAGGAGTCAAGTGAATTAACTTACTCAAGCGAATGTAAAAGTGGCCAATTATATATAAATATTCAATACAGTTAAAACACAACACATTTTATCAAATAGGAATATACGAGCGTAGAATTCAAATAATTCACTTATGAGTAGCATGCACTGATTCATTTTGTGGTGGAGCCCACAAGATATCTAAAATACACCCAACTACTCAATAGATCAAATACAGCATTTACACATATTTTGCAGTAATTTCATGCAGAATCTTGGCGAGCAGTTTACCCACCCTATGAGGTAGTCCAGGGCACCTTTTCAGCAGTGTACATTCATCTCAATTTAGATATAGCACCATTCCCTGCCACTTCGATTACACCAAATCGCATGTGCTGACTGCCCATTAATCACAGGAATCATGTGTGGAAAGCGTAAGGGATCATTTGCTCTGTCTCTTGTCCTTCTATCTGTGTTTCACTCACATCCCTCGCTCCACAGTTTGTTTTGTTACAGGAGGAAGAAATGTTAGACTGTGGAATAAAAATTCAGAAACAAGACTGTTCACACAGCACTCCGAATCGAAAACATTTGCACAGTGTTTACTTGGTAGTAAATGCCCTGCCATGAACAAAGCCCTCTCTACGGGACAGTCTTTGTGGTGCAGGTGTTAACAATCTACAGCAGTTAACACTAAACAATGAATGTTTGTCCTTAAAAGCTTGACTTCTATGCAAAAATAAACGAGTATAATACTGCAGTCATTGTGCATATATCTTCACATTTCAAAAACAGCCTTGGCAGCGTCTGACTGACTGCTAACAGACGCGCTGTCAACATAGGTAGTGTGCAACTGACTGGAGACATACTGTAAAGACTACAAAACATTGATATGACGCAAGTCCACATAGTGTCGATTATGTACCAACAGCAATTTAAGACGTCTTGTCCTCTAAACTACTCAGCATTTGGGTGGACCCATCATGCATCCCACTGGCACTTCACTCTGACACTGGAAGCTAGTTAGCTTAGCTTGCTAACTTATTCCAATGTTACTTTATATTCATGTTTCTTCAACACCTGCTGAGTCATCGGCGGCTCCCACACACTCAGTTGTTGTGTCCATCACACGTTCTATAAATAAGAGGGTCTAGCTAGCATTGGTCCTTTAACCTCAGTAATCTTGCTGATTCAAATCTGGGAAGCTCAAATCCCAGAAATGCTACAGCTGTGTGTCCCCACTTTTACTGTGAGCAGTGAAATGAAGACAGGAAATTGAGACATTTGCTCACAAGTCAATACAAAAGTGTGAAAATTGAGACAAATCACAGAAAATCGCTTATTGCGTTGATGTGCAAAACAGTAATTCAGTCAAGGAGGTTTGAATATCCCAACGACCATAGCAAACAAGGCACTTGAGGCACTCATTCTGTTTGTATGAGCCAGCTTCATTTTAGAGAATCCCAAATCAGCCCAAAAGTTCAAAAAAACTTTTAGATTTTCGTATGGGAAAAATACAAATCAAAACCTCATGTTCTGTTCAGTTACGATTTTAAAGTTATGTTAACAAATCTGAATTATCGAGAAAAATCTGCAACACATGAATAAAGAAAATCATCTGGGGTCTAAGGTCGTGAATACAATCAGCCTCTTCTGTTCTGCTTTTTCATGGACTAAATATTTGTACCTGACTACAGAGAAAATACGCAGGCAAAAAGACAATCACCTGGCTCAGCTCACACAGGCCTTGGCGCCTGCCAAAGACTCAGAGCTCGCATGAGAGTCTTAAGGCAGTGTTTATGAGTCGTTCTCCAAAAGCCATCACCGCTGTCTGTGGACCTCGGTCTGATCCTTGAGCTAAAAATAAAAGAGATGTCTGCAATGTACAGTTCTCTCATATTGGCTTGGACCTTGGTTACTTAATAGAACATTAGCTCTGTAGGGCCCTGGGGCGGTATGGAAGCTGTATAGAAGTAGGGGTGACTGGGTTCGTAAAGGGGTGACGTCCACCTGTGTTCTACATATGCAAGATGCACATGCACACATTCAAACACGCCATAATTATGATTGTGTAGAGTTGAAGAAAGCATAAACGCACATGCCTAGACATAAAAGACATCCATTCATCCTTTTTTTCTAAATCACTTATCCATTTCAGGGTTGTCTTATCTTATAGAGCATACAAAAACACACACACACATCCCTACACACACACACACAAGATGTTGAAAACCAAACAGTGCAGACGTTGCCTGAAGGACCGTTCAGCTGCGGCGCAGATGTGCTGAATAGAGTGGATGGACCTAGTACACAACACACACACATACGTGCACACATTCACATACATGTCTTGCCAGTGGGAGGGAGATTTTAGACAAGGTAAAGGTTCAGAACTTGAGAGATAAGCATCGCATACCCTTTTCAACCAGGTAATATATTAAGACACTCTGATCAAATAGAGAATGAAAGTAACGAAGGAACTATTCCTGTAAAAACAGCTGCAGGGTCAGGAAGAGAGAGTAAGAGGAAGTTGGAATGAAAGAGAAGAGGAATGGGGATAGTAGCGAATGGAACCAAGACTCTGACATGCGGTTCAGATTATGACTCGATGCCATGGACATCCTAATGGGAGAAACCGTGTGTTGATCTAAGAAAACTGGCAATGTGTGGCTGGAGGTATTTGAAGGGGCATAAGCATTCTGCACCACTGGCAAAGTGGTATAACAGGGCAAACGGTACACAAGTTCATTACAAACAAAACGTCACCATGCTGCCTCAATCCAGCACTCTGGGGAAAAGGGACGTCTGTTTCCTGCGGGGAAGCATCTCACACAAACAATACATACAGGCTCAAAAATAAAAAACTGTTTACTTCCTCGTCGGCCATTCCTTCCCCCATTGCGCTGCACAAGGTCAGCGTGCATCTGACTTAAGATAAACTGTTTGGAAAAGCCAGCTGTCATTTGCAAACAGTATACACGAAAAAACTTGAAATTATTAATTGTTTCAACGTCTAATCATGAGTAATCAAATCATGTCAATTAGGCAATGGAGAGGATGCTTTCATGGTTTTTGTAACTTGGAAGAGAATATCGGCTTAAGCGCACCTCCTGCTGAACAATTGCTCCATGTTTTTGTTTTGGTTTTGATGCAACACTGATAAACAGGTAACAGAGATTAGGTTCAAATTGTCATCTTGAAGTATTCAAAGTGAAGTAGTGTCTGAATTTGTTCCTAATAGGGGCCAGGGTGTATACAGGGCTTGTTTCTGATCTGCAAGAAAACAAAACCAAAAATTCCACTGAACTTCAAGC
Source organism: Anarrhichthys ocellatus (assembly GCF_004355925.1). NCBI lineage: Eukaryota > Metazoa > Chordata > Actinopteri > Perciformes > Anarhichadidae > Anarrhichthys > Anarrhichthys ocellatus. The sequence continues at coordinate 3,804,416 of NW_022280044.1, read as the reverse complement.
AAAAACGAAACAGCAACATCCAGAAATGGACCACCAGCATCATGCGGGCAAACAAACAGGAAGTTACTAGTGTGTGCATCAGAATAAAGGACATGCCCTGGAACAAACATGACAAGGATACACAAGTAAAATAGTAAAATAATCTCTATCCCTTTCCTGGCATAGTCAAATACAATTAATCTGTTCTTGTAAATGTTAAGTCTGATAGGGGACATGACTGAATACCAAATCCTGCCATAGCAGGGAAAAGGCCAGTGTAATGGAGGACGATAATGTCTGAATATCAAGAGACACAGGTAAGCAGGTTCCTCCAGCCTGAAGCTGCTCTGCATCCCTAAGGGGCTTTAGGGAGCCGGGCGGAGACAAAGACGCCACACATGGATGGCCCCACTATCCCACAGATATAATCACCCCTGGAAGAGTCTATGCTAGTCTGTTTCCCATTTCAAACCTCAATGAATCCCATCCTCATTCTTTAAAAGCGCACAGGCACACACACACACACACACACACACACACAAACGCACACGAACCAGGGCCTGGAGACATGGTTACGCTCTATGTCGACACAGTGGAAAATTTTCGAACCACAGAAACAAAGGCATTTGGTAGAATCGGGGAATAAAACTCATAAATATCAAGTGATCGGTCCACGAACAATCATTATTGATGGAGAGGTTTCATACACTCGAACTAGCATATTGAAACAGAGGCCAGAGGCTTATTTAGTGTTAGGAATGATCCACTAAACCATTAATCTCAAAGATACAAACCAAAATGGGGTCATTAATGTTATTTTATGTTAACATGTTAAGAACCAACCTCAGAAGGGATTTTTGTGCCCTAGAGAAAAAAATACAAAAAATAAATGGAGAACATGGTGTCGTAGTCTGACAATATTGTTATTTTTCATGACGGCAAAGCCTGACTCTCCAATGAGTTGATCTATTTAAAGATGATGATGATAATATGAAGTGCTAAAGTTCTCGGCTCTTTCATTTTCCATTCCGCATGTTACAAAAAGGAAAACATGTTTGTAAGTTATAACATTCGCTCACATGCGCTTGTTTCAAAAATGGTCTTGGCCGAAGCTGTGTGTTTCCAGTGTGGGTTCTGAGGATCAAAATGGAAACATATTGAATCCTTGGTACCGATTCAGCTCTCTTTCAGTTGTGTACATTCTTCATCGGCAGTGAGCACTGCTGAATCAGAAAGAGTTACATAACAAACGTTGCAAAACCAAGAGGCTCAGGGCAACAAAATGCCCCTGGTCATCTCAGTTGGGGCGACGGCCTCATTTAGAGTCCAAATGAAAATACACAGATATTCTGTTGCTTTCAGTTGTCAGAAAACATATTTCTGAAGCTCTCCAGTTTAGCTTGAATTATCTGACCTAATATTCTGCTCCTTTTAGGGAGTTTGCAGTGTATAGTCTGGAATAGGCCCTGCACTGCCAGTGAAACCACAGCCACAGTCGGACAACGGCACCTCTTGTTGCTTTCCATGGTAATGGTAGGAATGATCGAATCAGTAATGTTCTCTGTATTCACTATTCACTTCAGAAGGGAGGGAAGCCAAAATGACCGCAGACTGTGCAACCCCAAAATGGGCCTGCATACAAGCACATTCTGCTTGCCTCTGATTAAAATCAAACCACACAGCCAGAGCAGAAATGATTTTACCATACAGCAGGATCACAATAACACTAAACATGTCTCATTTTTATACCGTCATCCATCATGGGAGTCTGTATTGCATTCAATGGAAAATCATGGGATGAGTATAACTGTAACACAACTTGTGGTTCTGACTGAGAGCCGGGGTAATTCTTGTTACCATTGTTGCTGCATAGTTCTACCATTTTTAGCCATGTTAGTGACATGGCGGTAGGGATGCAATGTCGGTTTGTTGGCTGGTCCACCACTTTGGTCCAAACTTAAAGATCTCAACAACTCTTTGATGGATTGCCACGAGTTGTTCATGTTACTCTCATTCAGGATTGTCACCGTGATAGCGTTGCAACCGTGCAATCTCTGGGATCACTTCAGTTTTCCTGTAGCGACATCATCAGGTTGAACTTTTAATTTGTCCAATACTTTGGTTTTAAGATCAAATTTCACCAAAATAATGCCATTCCCATCAACCTTAGCTGTACTATGTTTAGTGCTAATTAATGTTAGTATGCTAACCTGTTTAAATACAATGACAAGCATGCTAGATGTTAGCATTGTCACTGTGTGTGGATCTTAACATTTATCTCAAAGCATTGCCGTGTCAATGTACAGCCTCACAGAGCGTTGAGCTTTACACTACGCTACATTTATTTAGCTGATGCTTTTATCCAAAGCGACTTACAATAAGTGCATTCCACCATGTGGGTACAACCCCAAAAGTGCAAGAATCAATTTCATCCACTTCAAGTGCTACATTTAGAGACAATAGGAGATTGAGAAAGATTTCTAAATTGATATTTCATGGGCCAAGGTGCAGTCTGAACATTTGAGTTTTCAGTCTGCAACGGAAGATGTGTAGAGTTTCTGCTGTCCTGATGTCAATGAGGAGTTCCTTCCACCATTGAGGACTGAGGACAGCAAACAGTCAGGACTTGGCAGAGCAGTAGCTGAGCCCCCTTCATAGTGAGGAAAAAGCAAGCCAATTGGCAGTAGCAGAGCGTAGTGGACGGACTGGGGCTTATAGTTTGACCATGTCTTGGATGTAGGATGGGCCTCAGCTGTTTACAGCACAATAAGCATGTACCGGTGTCCAAAAGCGGATTTGAGCAACCAACAGTAGCCAGTGGAAGGTGTGGAGGAGCAGCGTAATGTGGGAAAACACAGGAAGGTTGCAGTGTATTGCTGCAGAGACCCAGGTGTTGCAGTCTGAGTCGGGGACACTGTTGACTTCTTCATCAATGGTGATGAAGTGGTCACGGATGGATAAAGCAAGGCTGGAGTCTCTTTGTCTGTTGTGCAATGACCATAAAATACTTCACAGTCAACACAAATTGATTAGAATCTGTCTTGCAATAAATTGTAAAAGCATTTACAGATTTTCCCCCAGAACCTAATTTAAATGAAATGTTTATTATAGTGTGTTGAGTCTGGACTCGTTTTAAGTTTTTTTCCGATCAATTTAGTCTTCTTTTGTGTGGTAATCCATTTATATGTGAAGACATGACAGTGATGACAGGAAAAACAAAATAGCAATATGGTGCACATTTTGTCTGGTTAAATGTTTTCATCCAGCGCCCTCAAGGCAAGCATGACAAAAAAACAATGAAACTGCCCGTCACTATTCCAAGTCTGCCATATGGCATGCTCACTGGTCAGGAAACTATCATAAAAAACATTTAAATATAAAAACATTTAAAGTGTGCAGCAGACCAAAACAAACACAGATTTGTATACAAAAGTTTTTTCCGGTTTTTATAGGAGACATTCCCCGTCGGCCGTTACATTTGAGAGACCGAATCTGGAAAACATATCAGCTATCAGGGGAACAACAATGTTAATGGGTCAATGTAGAGTCTGTCCAATTAGGGAACAGAAAACATGTGTATCAGAGGCAGGTTGCCAACTGGACACAAAAAAAGTCGACAGACTTAAAGAATGAAAGCTCGCAGGATTGCTGTGCTACACATATTTCCAATGAATGAAGTGCAAAATGTATGTGTCTTTCCACTCATTCACACAAATACACACACGCTCATTTTTGTGACCTTGTTGGTCAGTAGAAGCATCTCGGCGGTGTTTAGCAGGTCGGGCAAATACTCTTTTAGGACTCACCACTGAAATCTCCATGGCTTTGTAGCGCGTCATTGGCCCGACACTTCAAAACAATCTCCAAATCCTGGAGATCACCCTGAGAGGGAACATCTGTGGGCTACGACGGCCTGCAGATGAGAACAGACCGTGCTGTGTGTTGGTGTGTGTGAGTGTGTGTGTGTGTGTGTGTGAAAGAAAGATTGTGGTAGTGTGTGGTTGAATAAATAGGTGGGTAGGTATATGATTTATGTCAAACTGCATTTAAGTTCATGTATGTGTAAGATGTATCCTTCTGTGGACACCCAATTACAAGTATTACAACGTATTAGTGTGTCAGTGTGTGTGTGTGTCAGTGTGTGCATGTGCCATCAAGCTGTACAGTCTGATTCCCTAAAATCCCACAGTCATCAGTCATTGGGGAAAGTGAGGCTGTTCGAAGGGGATATAATTCTGTAATTGACATCATATGCAAGAATAGACCAAGAGGAGGAGTGTGTGTCCATAATGCCTTTACTGTATATTCACATTTTCGGAGCACCCCCCAATTTAGTCAGTAAGGCAAAAATATTTGTATCGCACATTTTAAAATGTGTATTTTAATTCAATGCAATTCAAAGTGCTTTACATAACACATAAAGGCATTAAGCACAAATATAAAAGAAGATGAATAGGATTTAAAAAATGTTTAACCTGTTCTGGCGACCTTTCATTTAGATTTTCATGTATTTATGCTACTGTACTTAAACACGGCAGACGGGTGCAGTCCTTACAGTACCAGTGATGATTAGTATACAATAGTCTAAATTGCCTAAACTTAACCAAAATTGCATAAGAAATCATCGCGGGCTGGTCACACCAGCGACCACGCCAAATCGGGCCAGGGACATAAATTAGGGGTCCCCTTCCCCACGGTTGCGGCACTACCAAGGTGATAAAATATGTCCACATACAGAGAGACATAGGAACACCTGGCAAAGTACTGAAACCAACCTCTGTGTTGGTTCCCGATACAGTAGGTGTCTCCAAGACCAAATTTTGGCTCACATACAGACTCACAAGGTAAAAAACAATATATCAGCTTCGCTGTTGGGGCTGGCCACTACAGAAGTGGTAGATAAGAAAATATCTCTAAACATAATTCACACATAGTGCAAACACACACTGCAGCACACTGCTTGTACGGCGCTGCACACACTTCACACTGCACACTGCACATACATCACACTCAACATTATCACAGTACATCCAGATGACCCACACAATCCCTGCATACATCCTCTACCCAAAACCATATGCACAATACAAACACACAATGACACGCTGTAGATCCATTGCACATTCTGTACCACCCACCGCACATGCTGCATTTGCAGCCAAGACCGAGCCTGACTGACAGCTTAAGCAGATTCAGCCTATCTGTTCCCATCAGGTGTGATGACTGGCAGATTGAGGGGTTAAATCCAAAACTCCACTCCAAACAGAGAAACAGGCGTATGTTTAAACAGGTCGTTGCCAACTCGCCAAGGAAAGCAGGACGTTGTGGCCACCTCAGCAAACAGCTCGATTAAAAGGATTTACCATTGATTTCTTGGTTAAAGTTACAGTGGAAATATTTGGACAAAAGGCTGCTATCAACATGAATTACCACTGACATCTTTACACGTTTGAAAAAGAAAGAGGGAATGAATAAGTGCTAAATTTGGTGAAACCTAGAAAAACAAGAAAAAGAATGGGAGGAAGACACAAAGAAACAAAGAAAGACATGGGGGGGCGGGGGTTAAAGCGGGGTGTAGATTTTTTGAGGGGGTCGTGAATGTTCCTGATGCACGTTTCTCTGTGGGAAGCATATTGGAGGTTAGGTGCACTCAAGTATGTGGTTTTCCCAAGGCCAAGCAGATCCAGCTCGACCCACCTCTCTCTCATAGACACATGGAGTTACACACCACTACTCAGAGGGAGGGAGAGCCAGGGTTTTCCTGTTCATGTGGAAAAAAGGAGGGAAGAGGGGAGGGAGTGGCGGTAACCCTAGCCACCGAGGTGGCCCTCTGGTAAGGCCCAAACCCTACTATACTCTTTCCTGAATCTCTCAGCCTCTCTCACTTTCACGGACACATAGCGAGCTGAACGCGCGAAGTGATGCGCAGTGTACGGACTTCGGCGGGTGGGGTGGGGTCCGGACACTGCTGACCACAGTTTTTGACCACAGTTACGCTACATGCCAGTGGGTGTCTGGTTAAGAAAATAAAACAGTGTGTGGGCCCAGTCCAGGCTCGTATATAAAGCATATGTCTCCAAACACAGGAATCCAAATTTCAAAGGCAGGAATTTAGCAGAGCTCTTTAGTTCTGCTTCACTGTGGTGTGGAGCTTTTTTCGATCCAAAATGTGATTATCTCCCTTACAAATTGTTGAAAGAATAGCTGGAGTGCGGAGCCTGATTTGCAGCATTTTAGGTATTGGATTCATCTCTCACTGTCAGACACGGGGGTATTTGTCTCGGCTCTATCTGTTATTCACTCTCTCTCCGCTCTCTCTATCATTGTGTCCTGCACTTTTCTCTTCACTCCATCTTCCCCTTTCTCTTTTTCTGTCTCTTTCTGTCCACACTGTGCACGCAGACCACCACGTTACTGCTCGGATCCCAGAGAGGGGATATGGATATGAGGAGGGATATGGGATATGGATTCCATAAAGCAGTCAGCTCTATAAACGACTCCCGATCCACATTCAGCACCTGGCTAAATATTATCCCAGCAATGCTAGGGTGACGTCCTCAGAAATCACGACGGCATCGTCTGATGTCAAGTTCTCTGTTGTGATTAACAACATAACTATCCAAACAGCACACACTGTATGCAGTTTACGATGACAACAGTGGCAGATTTACTACCTGAAATTTGTATCGGCTTATCCGCTGTAGCTAGCTGGCTAATTCAGCTAACATTTGCTCAATGAGTTGATTGGAAACTTGACTTCCAGCTCACTTTTTATGTTTCAAGCTGTCTTGTATTAAAATGTTAACCGTAAGGCATTTTAAGTATGCACTTGATGGATACAGAACCTACATAATATCAAGCTACAAAACTGAGGCTAAATCTGCATGTCCTAAATTCAATGAACAGCAGGTCAGAGAGGCTAACTTTAGCCTAAACTCTGATAGCATAGGAGCAGCTTCAACCCAGTGGGGAAATACTACACAGTGGATTTGCCAGTCGTGAACAGTTTTGTTTTTTTCACGTAACCTGAAACCCCAAAACTGCTCCCTGAGTGCTGTAAAGTAGCTCCCCACCAAATGTAGAAGATACATGTAACTGTGCTGTGCTATGAACAATATGTGACAATAAAATGTTGATTTTATGTTAAGTAAGTTGGTTAACTGCCATGGTAACAATTGCCACTTACAGTTACGAAACAGCTGATAAACACGCTGTTTGATGCTTTCCTTGCACAAGATTCATCCTACAACCTCCTTAAATGCGGCGAAGCTCTCTTAATATAGACCCATGCGTACCGTTTTAACATGCTGAGAAAATCCGGAGCTTGACATGGCTGATATACCTAGTTGCAGTTAGGGTTTAGCAAACTGTCAATTGTGAGTTTATAAATTAAGTACCCATTCTGGACAGACTAAAAACAAAACACATTAGGAGCTGATAACTGAGCCTCAAAACTTAATTTTTTGACTAGAATATGAGACTGAGAAGATTAGGACTCTTCTGGGCTCGTTTGAATTAGGAACCGGGAGCTGACACGAGTTTCATCAACCACGCAAAAAGACTGCATCCACAAATTACCTCATGAAAAGGTTTGCAAGCGGGACAGGGGTGCATGGTAGGCTATACCTTATGGTTACCCTGAGTAACAGCTCTGTTTCCTGTCAGCATAACAAACCACTTAGAGGGTTTTTGAACACCTGTGTCTGTGTGACATCTGATCTGCTTATCACGGTGCATCTGCTACAAAGATGGATTACATTTGAATCAGGCTGGATGTCACAAATATACTGTTCCTTAATTCAATGATGTAAGCAGTTAGCTACAGCACATTATGACTAAAATGAAAGCACATGATTTAATGAGGATCCTTGGCTACTGTGCATGGGAACCAAAGAGCTGCAACAGAAGCATGTGACACTTTGGGCCTCAGCAACCCTCGCCGCCACATGGAATGACTTATATCCACTCTCTGACTGCCAGAATGCTTTGCATTTGAAGTATAACCACAGTCGTGTTTTTATAATTTTATGATGAGAATGTCTTAAGTCAGAGCCATGCTGCTCTACTAAGTAATAACTTCAGGCTTACTGCAGAGGCAGTACAGAGCAGGGGTTAGAAATGGACAAAGAGAAAAAGAAGAATGAGACAGAAATGAGGAAGGGGATCAAGTTTGTTCCCCTTTTGCCATGACTGTTAAATGATGTATTAATTACTGCTTGACTTAAATTAATAACATTTCATTGGCTTGCAAACTAAAAAAGCCCTGTTTGCAGATTGTGTTGCTGCCATGTTATCGTACAGGCAATCCAAGCCTGACTAGAAATCTCACACGAAGTCAACAGATCTCTATCTAGATTTGATTTGATGAATAAGATTGTTACTTTAGTTCAATCACAAAACCAGGCTCAGAAGTCAAACATTCTCATTTTTAATGGGCTTTGGCGGCTCAGAACTACAACAAAAAGCTCTCGGGTTACCGCAGCTGCACTCTGCACGGTTCACAATTTGGGAAAACTATATGGAGGGACGGATTCAAGATAGAGATGGGATCCAGTGGACTTGATGCGACCTGGACTACCTCGGCCAGTGCACGCTGACAGTGATGGAGAAGAAAAACAAAGGGCTGGAGGGAGGGAGAGGAATCGCAGAGGAAATGAATATCTTACAGTAACACATGGTGTGAAAGAATGAAATGTCTCTCTCGCTGACCTTGTGTTTTTCATTCCTCCCTCTCAGCCCTTCCTCCTCCACCCGTCACTTGTGCTCCATGCCGATTGAAATATGCAAGCATAATAGTCTGGGAAATAGGGAGGGAAGTTTATGAAGGAAAGTGTGTTTGGGCTGGGCCTGCTAAGCTGTGTAAAGTCCATGTTGAAGACCAGTAAAAGAAATGCATGCTTTGTCAAAACCGTGAAGGTAAATTGGAATTATCACACTGAAACCATAATACCCTAGAGAGAAAGCGATGCAGAGGAGAGCGGGGTATTGAAAAGAGGAAAATGAATCAGTGGTTTATGCCAAAAACTGCTCAGGAATGACTTAGTGGATATATGGTTTGCGGTGGTTTCTCTTCATGTACAGAGGCAAGACCTCATCCAGTTTAGGCTTTAATCCACCCTCTATCTACTGCAGCGTGTGTCATGCCTCGAAACAATTTTGCCAAATTATTTCTCCTCTAATTTCCTCTCCCATATCTGATCCCCTCAGCTATCCAAAAGTCCTTCACCACAAAATTGGATGTCTTCTCCGGTTTCACCTGAAAAGTGGCTTCGGTAATATGGCCAGTGGGATGACCAGTGTTCCCCTCCTCTGCAGGACAGCTTTGTTTGCCCTCACTCGTCCAGACAAGGATGATAGAAGCCAATTATCTCGCACTGGGGTTCTGTGTGACAGGTTCGTTCCCACCAAATGTTGTCAAGAGAAACCAATCAGGAACCAAAAATAGATTAGAAAGCTGGCAAAATACACTGCATTAAAATCCTCTTTTGCACAATCAAGTGGGATCTGATTTGTGTCTGAAGTCAGTATGCTTCAACTGAATCAGTGACTTTTTCTAAGGTATGATGAGTGCAATGCTTTCAAGGCATAGCATTTACTGCAACTGTCCCCATTTGAAAAATCTTCACATTTTGCCCCTTATCTATTACAGAGACTTTTTATGTCACCTTCAAGCGTGGCTGTTTGGAATAACTATCAACCCCTTTGCTATAGCTCTGAGTTCTGATATAGTTCTGAGAATACCCCGGTCTCAAGTTTAGCTGTGACAGAGCTGTCCTTCTCGTCGCTAACTATAAGCTAAGGCTGTCCTTGACTTAAGAAATTCTTAGTTGACTAACACGCGTACAATTTAGATTTAGTTTCTGGTGCAAAAGACACAGACAGACTGACCTGACCCCAGATGACGATTCACATTTCCTCCGCCCAGTTGACAGGTCAAACAAGTATATCCCTCTTCCTTTTCCTACAGTGGCCTCAATCTGTCAGCTGTTGCAGGCATCCACACTCCTCCCACTTCAGTCTCTAGTGCCCTGAAACGGAAACATTGGACAGGAAACATTGTTACCATTTCGCTGTCCTTAACACATGACAAGTTCCTGTTGGCTTGTGAAAGTTCACTGATGCTTCCTTGCTACAATAGACATCAAAATATGCAGATGTCAGTGATTTCACATTACTGAACAGACACACTGTTCACAAACATACCCTTACACACAAAACAGGGTGTATTCAAACCCTTTCAGGAATTTGGAAATAATTATGCATTTCCTTGGAGCTGCTGGTGGGTGTTACGGCCCAATTGGAACACAAGTAGCGAGGGCGGGTCGACCACATCGCACCACCATTTTTAGTCTTAAGCCCGTCACAAACTTCACATAAGTGCCCAAAATAGGAGCATGGAAACATCAGATGCAGTTTTCCTCGCATGTTACTTGTTCCTATTTGTAGGTACATTGTACCTTTTTAAAACGAGGTACACAACTCTCTAAAGAGGTGCTAATGAATCATGGAAACCTCCACTACGTGTCATTCTTTCCTTGCTGATTCAAGCGTCCAAACTTTGCACTACTGACCACAGCCATTCTATTATTTGGGGGGGGTCGAGCTCACTCTCAGTTTCCATTTTTTTTTTTTTTATGCAGAGAAGTGCCTATAAAATGGTTTCAAAAATGGATAAACCGGTCTTGCTGAACCCACTTAATATACTCAATCACAGTAATATTTAGATATTTTCAACAAAGTCATTTTATACTATTATAGGTTAATGCAACTGTGAGCAAAAACTTTCATGGCCTTTTGTAAAAAAAAGCATTGAAGCTTAGTCAAAGAATTAAGATCCATTCATCCATTCATCCGTTATCCATAACCGCTTATGCTGTTCAGGGTCATCATTAACCCTCATGTGTGCATGTGTGTATTTCGCTCTACAGTATGTATGTAACCATCATACCGTATGTTCAATATGAAGGTGTTGAGAGGTACCTCATGGGTCACAAGGAGCATAATGTTGGTGTTGTGATGTATGTGGTGGAGTCGTTGGTCACTGAGGTGTTAAGGCGCTGGTTGAGGGAGTGGACACTGTGATTGACGGTACCTTGTTATAATTACACACTTAGGCTCAAACCTGAATTTCTTCCAAACACATTCACCCCCATTATTATTTTCACCCCGTTTACATATTTTATATGTTGTGTGCCAATCTCAGTTATATCCCCCCGCTGACGTGTTTTCCCAGAGCTTGTGTCGTTGCTAATACGGTTAGTGCTGGAAAAGCAAACAAAGCATGACACAGCACTCCATCACCTGGCCTGATGATGTCATGATATCATCAATACCCTGCTTAAACTACAGCCCCACCTTTCTCCTGGCATGTGTCAAAGATTGGTGAGCAGGTGTGTGTGTGTGTGTGTGTGTCTTAAAATCAGTGACATTTTTTGGAGGTTGAGTAGTGACAGGGCATGTTTTTACGACCCCCATTCATGTTGTAAAGTTGAACCAGACCATGCAGCACCAGAGCTGGGTGTGAATGGGGGGGTTGTGTCTCTGAACAGTTAACTCTTTGAGCTTCCATGACCAGGCCCACCCTATGGATCGAGCATTCATGGTGGAGGTGTCACCATCAGGATGGTTGGGGCCTCTGGCCTCAGGTGTGAGAGTGGATTCAGTGTTTCAACTGGTTGCAGCACATCCCATTACGACAAACCACAGCAACATCAGTGAAATCACTTATGATTCCGCCTCCACCTTTAGGGTTTCGTATGTGCTGTAAAAAGATTTTGTTTAAGGACTGTTTTTGAATTGCACAAGTTATGTTGATCACTACAAAATATATATCAGTCATCAGTAGCTGATTTTAAAGCTTCTACTTGGGAAATGCTGTAAAAGCAGTTGAGCAATTTCAACAGAAATGACAAAAAGACAAATTTGCTTTGTTTAGAGCTGCAAGAAAACACAAATAACATTTTACATTAAACAGATGCCCTTGATGTAGTTAAACAAGATTAAGTCTCTACCATCATACAATCATCTTTATGAGACTGTGGCCCAGCAGTTTCGAGCTAAAAGCTAATATCAACATGCTAATGTTTAGCAGGTATTGTTTTTGCCATGTTCACCCTCTTAGTGTAGGGTAATTAGCATGCTAACATTTGCAAATTACTACTAAACGAAAAGTACAGCTGATGGGAATGTCATTAGTTATAAACAAAAAAATGTGGACAAATTTGTACATGATGCTATAGGTGAAAAGCTGATGGATCACCAAAGTGATTGCTATTCATCCAAAGGGGGATAAGAAGTTGGAACCAAATGTCGTGGGAATTAATCAAATAGTCTAATCTGAATCAAATTCAAAACCACAACATTGAGCCCGCGTGGCATTAGAGCAAATAACTGTACACAACTTTATGGCAATCCCTCCAACAGTGTCTGAGATATTTCACCCTATATTAAAGTGGTGAACCATGCCATCCTTGCTAAAACTAAGTCGTCAAGACTTTGCTGTTATGGCTGTAATTTTTGCATTAGTCATTTTTCATACTATTGTGTTTGGTATTTTTACAAACATTAATTGATTTGAAGATTTTAAGAGGAATAAATAATAAAAAAATACCTTTTACATACTTAGGGTAAACATCTGTTAAATGCTGTGATTTGTGGTTACGTTTTTGGATTCATTGTCTTGTGGACCAAGACATGAACTGTTTGCTCATGCCAGATACAAGCATACTGCTCAAAAGAAAGTATCCTTACTTTCATCTTGGCTAAGACATGCCTTCATTTTTTCTCACAGCATCATCTATTTGGACTTCACACCTGCCAAGACGGAGATAAAACAGAGGACAGGAGAGATAAAAATGTTATAGATGGATGTTCCTTTGTAGGTGGAGTCGTGCTATTGTCTGTCAAAGCAAATCTCCGAGGACATCCAGGTCTAATTCACTCAGCTTTCATGTCCATTGAAAGCATCTCCATGGTGTGTTTCTACATATCGAGGGCAAAAGAAACCAAATGTGATTTCTGAAAATAGATTGTTTTCAGGGATTGTGTTTCACTTTCCTTAGTTTCTTTGGAATACAATTTTGGTTTCACTTATTGTGGTTTAATTTCTGAATCAAAGAAACTCCTTCATAGAATTAAAGAAGAGGGAATAGGAAACACTGACATGGTCTCACAGCATATTAACAGCAAAATTGGTTCATATAGTTTTTGTGAAACATAAACACTGATGGTGGCTGGAAAGAGAATCTCACTTGGTGACAGTTAGCTACCCGCTGTTTACTGAAAACAAGAGACCCTTCTGGTTTCTTGTCCAGTCAGTACAGAGATAAAAGATTTGATTGTGGCTGCATGCGTGTGTGTGTGTGTGTGTGTGCGTGTGTGTGGTTGTATCATGGCCACAGAGATCAGAATCTTTAATTTTTTCCTCTCCATGAAACCATATGACTGTCCTTTAACTAGCCGACTGATGTGGATGCTGACAGTCAGAGGGCCAGACACTGATCTGCAGCATGAGAGGCCCAGAAAGCATCCGACACAGCTCTTGACAGCTTCCTCCCTCTTCCTCTCTCTATCTGTCCCTTTGGAGCAGGACCCAGTGGGTGTTCAGTCTGGGTCAGATTTACAGTAGATCTAAGCAGCGCTGAGCACAACCTGGCCGGCTAATTGGAAAAAGGTTTGTGCGTTATGAGGCCCGCAGAGAGCGCTTTCAACACCTCTACATTGAATGAGTAACAAAATCACACAGGGGGGTACATAGGTGAGGCAGATGCACACATGTTCACGTGTGCAGGGAGAAATCCTCGACAATACGTACGCACGCAGACGCAAACATCACAAATTCGACGCCATAAAAATGAAGAAGAACTTTTGGCACAGTGCTCCAATTACTGAATGACATGAGCGAGGAAATGGGAAAGGCAAAAGTTTAACATTCAGCTAAACACATGTTTGGCACGAACATTGCCATTTGAGAATACACTCCCATTATGCATCCCACATACATCTATTGCACGTGTTGTATTCGAAGGACAATAAATACACACAGGTATACCTGTCCTCTCTCAGACACAACTCCTTTTCTGTACTGACAATATCCCTTTTTCTGCTAAAGGGCTTCTCAAAGATCCACATTGTTAGCATAAATCAAACTGTAGTTAGCTTTTGTAAAACCTTGCATTTTGCAACGTTGTATATACACCTGGAAGAACAGGACTTTCATGTTGAGCAAGAAAATGTTCAAGAAAATCACTCCTGCTGAAGAGGCACGCTCTGTGCATATTGGCCTGTCCGATGAATACAGCCAAAAGCATAAATCCCTCTTCACCCAGAGGCCTTTGTATCGCTGCCCAGCGGTTGAACAAGGGGTCTTGAACTTGGCAACATTAGAAATACTTTGAAGGCTTTACAGTTGGACAGACACACTACCACAGACTCCAGCAACAATGGGATAGAGAAAGACTATACCTGATGAAAATAATACCAAGAGTAACAAGTGTGAACATTGGTTAATGGTTAAAGAGTATAAACTTAATGTATTTAGCACTTTTCTTTACAAGGTTACAAAGTTTTTAAAAGTGTTACAAAAAGTTTTATCAAAATGTAAATTACACGATGACTAGCAAAGAATATTTGGTGAATAAAAGGTTCGAGGTCTGGTATGTCTGGACTGGCTAAATGTTTCAATTCCATTATTGAGCAGCTAAGCATTATCTTTGTCCAAATTCATAATCCACGATTCATAAGCGCAACAGGTCAACAGTTCAATTCTACAATATAGTTTTGGAATGGGCTACAACGGCTGCGTTCAAATTAATTAAAACAAATTACGAGTTAATGGTCATGTATGAAAACTCATAACTGTACAGCCTCATGATTTGGTGCACAGAAATATTCCCATGTGCATTTTTTATTCTTTAATTTGCCAACTTTTTGTCATTAACAACTAGCCATCTTCAAAGCCTTTTTGTTATTTTGCCATTAAATGTGTTTAATTGATAAGGGTTAATATGTTCTTTAATGTAAACACACATAATTATCAATGTATTTGGAAACCTTTCAAAAATTCCATAAATTCGAACAACAGCTGAATGGAAATAAAACGAATACGACCCCACCATGCATCGCCAACATTGAGCATTTTCCATAAACCTGCATCCGTTTCTTCCAGTGTGACAGCTTGAGGTGTTTTATATGGAGAGTCATGCTCACAGACTGAAATGTCTAGTCTGCATAATAGGAGATCCAGACCCCTTACAATCTAGTGTGAAAGGTGCTTGAAGTGGGCGGATAATAAATGACTTGCTGAAGACATGAAGCCTCTGGGCTGGTGTCTGGATTGATGTTGTGATATTAGCTCAGATATCATGCTTTAAAAGTTAGACAGATGACCTGCCTGGAAGACATGCGTCATCAGAAGTACTTCGCTCTAATCAATATACGGTGTGTGTTCTGTAACTCCAAAATATGACTGTTGACACACACACACACAGGCGGTCGGTTCATGCTTGGCAGTGGTGAGCGGTGATATCCCGTCCAGTGCAGCTGGTGTGCAGCCTTTAGGCAGCCCTGTGATATGGGAGGGAAGCCTGGTTTGATTTTAGTCCAGGGCAAACCAGGACTTTCACATTCCTGCTTTTCAATTGGAATTAACGTATTTGTTACTGCCTGGGAGACTGATATAAATATATGATTACATATGTGCATTTGGGGGAAAAGGCACTGGAATAATGAAGTCCAAGGTGAGGTGCCGGTTGTCCTCAGAGCTAGCCAGAGTAATATTACATGACACTTGTTTTTTTTCTTCTTTCTCTTCCACTCATTCTCCTTGCTCCATCTTCAAGTGAGGCTGTTCCAAGCTGGAAAGTGCTGCCGCCGTTACATAAACTACAGCTCCAACGTCTGCGGGGTCAGGAAAAAAGGAAGAAAAGACGGAGGAAAAACAAGACAAAAGTTGAGTGTGTTGTGGGAAAATCAGGCTCAAAGATAACGAGGATCTGGAAAGGGTAAAGCCTGTATCATCAGGAACTTTTCTAAAAACTCATCTTCGTCACATCTTGGAGAAAGGAGGAAGAACAAAAGAGCAGGAGGAAATTGGAAGCAGAGTGAAGGCAGCTTAGCAGCTCCCATCCAAAAAGCCTGGAAGAAAGGGAACGAGGGAAAACTCAAAACAAGGCATTAAGTGGCTCGGCGTCGTCGAGAGCTCCGGCTGAAACCCTGGTGGAACCAGCCAGGTCACTACTGAGACAGAGAAATGACCCCGCTTTGGACCCATTTCAACCTGACACGTCTTCCTGCTGAGAAGATGTTGTCTTTGCTAACAAGAATCCCTTGTGACACTGGGGATCCAGGATTTTATCGAACTGGTTAGCTGGATCCGATCCATGCTTTTATTTTGAGCTTGGAGAGGTGCGTTTCACCAGGTTTGCTTCTCGTTTCAGACTTCCTGCCAACGCTCCTGACGACCCAGACATAACTCAGGGAGGCCTGAACATGTCTCACATTCTAGTGGATGTGCTGTCCATGCTAAATGGTTGAGCAATACATGAGTTACTAGATTTAAAGGAAGTGCTCAACAGTTTGTCTGGAAGTGGGTGATGATTCATATTCCGAATGGCTTGCAGATGCTGGAGCAGATTTCAGTGGGTACATATTGTGACTAAATCAACTCGTAATTACCCCTCAAAAACCACATGCACGCTTATGTACTGAGGTGTTTATGCACATAAGTCCCAAACAAACATCCCTCAAACTGTTAAAATCTCTGAATGTGTTTTAGCAGACAAGTGCAGAGCCTGTGAATTTATGCAGCAACAACTCTCGTGTCCATGTGAGCATCTTTTCAGGTGCGCATGCAGAGAGAGACTCATTAAATCAACCACCTCTTCCCACCGCTTCACTGCCTGGGAACATTATTCAGTCTGTCAGGGATTTTGTATTTTTTTTAACCACGGACACACTTGTTTGCTGACTCCATGCATTCTCTTCTTAAAGAGTGCTGTCCATCCTGCTGTCATCTCCGCTCATTTCCACTGACCAGACACAAAACACACACTCCGGAAACCTCTGGAAATCCCGGTCGACTGCATCTCCAGTCAGCCCTTATACCTCACCTGAGAGACAAGCATGTTTCCCATCAGACACAGAACATTCCCAAAAGGTTGACTATCACACATCCTTTCTTTGATTTAGGAACTGCTGGCTTTCCCTTGAGCACATCAGTAAAACATTAAGAAAATAGAAAAAAAGGGGGGAATGATTGAAACAATGACTGACAAAATAAAGTGGGAAAACTAAGAGAAACGGTGGATGGAAATGGATGGATTCGAGGTTGAAGAGAAGGATGCGGTATTCAATAAGCGCAGGTCAATAACAGGCTGTGCGCTGGGCTTTACTGTCAGAGCGTGCCTTTCAACATTTGTTTCCCATAAAGGCCACATGGAAACGTTTAGCTGGCTTAAAGCAGATCGGAGCACGTTGTCTTGGGCCCGTAACATTTTGCTACTTGTTTTTCAGGTCTGTCCTGGTAACGTTTTCTGAAAAAATATAGGCAGCTGCAATAGAAAATATGAATGATGATAAAATATAAAAACGACATGTGTGCCGATGGGAGACACCAAACTAAACTGTCCGAGACATGCGTGATGGGAGATGTCCTTCTTCCCAGAGTGCACGTGTGTGTGTGTGTGTGTGTGTGTTTCACATCTATGATGGAGAGAAGGGAGGGGGAGACGACAATAGATAAAAATAGCATCTTCGAAGCAATTCCTCATGACTAAGAGGGAGTCTTAAGTGCATCAACAACAACTTTTTCTCCTCCTTGTGTTTTCATTCTGCGGTCATGCAAAGGGAATAGCAATCACAGATGGACAGGTTATGAGGAGTGAAGTCATAACGGAGCGCTAGTTTGTGGTCTTTAAACTTTCTTGTTTAATCGTCACCCACTTCCTGTGAAAACAATCAACATTGGTAGGCCTTTAAATGCTTTGGAGACCCCCAAAAAATGTCCGTATTGCGTGTTTGGACATGGTCCTTCAAGGGTGTATTTGTGAGTGCAGTGGTTGTGATAAATTCATCCCAAACTTTGGCCTCCATGCACAGCACGCGTGCATATATACGTGTGTGTTTATAAAGTCAAATACCTGCGAGCATATGGCAGAGTGATACAGGCTTTCACAAGTGCACAGAAAACCCAGCTGTCCGTCCATCCCCCAGGTACACGGTTTTAATTCTGCCAAGTCATTTACACTGAGCTTCTGCACAAAAACTATTTCCTGCCCGCTTTCCATCCAACATCCACCTCACAGGCCTACAGGGTGCATAGATATGTGCACATATAATGTGTTGAGAGCTCGTCTAATGGCCCATCAGGCTTATTGCAAGCCGACTGCAGTCGGGGCGCTTCCACTTTCCATTATTCATCCTTTTAAATGAGCACTACCCCAGACAGGAGTAGGCAGAGGCTTAAGACAGTAAATAATGCTCTGAAATCCCATCCTAATACATCTTCCCCGGCATTATAAAGCACAAAGACGGCATGTTGTCATTGTTTGTCTAATCTCCGGCCAAATCAAAGCTAGACTCCATATATTGGCACCGGGCACTCTGCTTAACGACTGTGAATTATCTGCTCTTTCCACATTCATAATCTGAAATGAACCTTTTTTCTGGCAGCTCTAGCCTTTACTCCCACAAAACAGGGAACGATTTTTTTCTCCCACAATACCCACTCCAGCCTTTTACTGGGAACGATGCTGCCAAAGGCTGAGGAACGTTATGTACACAGCAACCTCTGGTGGCTCTTTGGAGAACTTTTACTTCAAGTGCCTGAAGACTAAAACTGTAAAAGCAGAAATGGGTTTGTGTAATAACAGCTGTAAAATGGGACGTGTAGAGCCCGAAGGTTTGCAGCAGCTAATAGCTGACAGATTTCTCCAAATCCATATCTGACAATCTCATCCTCTCCGTGCACTGCTTTCAGCAGACTTGTGAGTTCTGTACCAAAAAAAAGACAAAAGACAAAGAATAAGAAAAACATGGCTAATGTTTAGCAGTATCCGGACCAGATATTTGCTTCTAAAACCAGACTAGGAATGATTTGTGTGTGTAAACTGTGTGTGTGTGTGTGTGTGAATGGCCGCCTGTGTTTTCAGTTGTTGACGAGGTGTGCAGTCGGTCTGAACGAGCAGTTCTGTTCGTTACTTCAGAGTGATGTAAAGCCATTCACAAGGTGTGACAACCAGAACCAACACACACAAACACACAGATTACTTCCATGTCCACTGAACAAACATAAGAGAAGCAATAGGTCTGTTATTGTTTGCCTTCGCAGAGCGGCTGCAGCACTCCAAAGGAATAACGCCAGCAGAGTACACTGAAGCAGAACTGACAAGGTCGTACAGAGGACACCGTGTGTGTGTGTGCCTCGATTATTACAGAATTACAGACGCACAAGAAAAGTATCATATTAAATATGTTGCTTTTATTTAACATATCTACCTACATAAATTTGCATGCCATTTAAATGGCAGAAATAAAGTGTGACTTCTTTAAAAAAAGGAAAACAAACGAGACATACGTAAAAACATTACGACGTAAAGGCTTCCCAGCCTTGCACCAAAAACAAAAGACATAATTCTTTTAAGAAACAGGACAGATATTTGAACAGTAAATGAAGAAAAAAGTGACTTTCAATGAGGGATGGTTTGAGATAAATGGTCAGAGGCATTCTCTTCTCCACAGCAGGAACATCTCATCTAGGAACACACCTAAACGTTTCCCTCAAAACTGGAGCACAGAGCAGTGCCATGGAGTTCTCATTTTGATGTTTTGATTCTGAGTTCATTCATCCTCTGACGGTGTTCCTCACGTGACTCGGTCCTCCCTAAATCAGACAAGAAAGTTGCGGGAAGGATCTTTCCGTTTCCATCACTCGTCTCCTGCGGGGAGATTTTCTTCAATCCTCTTGATAAACCTCATGCGGATTTCTGTCACATTGTCCCCTCTCAGAGTGTCCTGAGCAAATCTCACGTCCACGGCCATCTGGACCTAAATCACAAACATGATCACTTACATTTTGGTCCTCTGCACAGTAAATAATATGGACTGCTCTATTCTACGATCACCATGAAGGGTAAAATGTATAGTGAGTGGACTTTACCATCTCCAGGGCTCCTCTGAGGACCCCACACAGCAGGTTGGAGTAGACCAGCGTGCTGTGGTTATCCGGCAGCTCCACAAAGTCTACCAGTGGGTTGTTCTCAAGGATGAGGGAGAATTCATCTCCTGCTGGGCTCCAGTTGGTCACACTGGGGGTACATCCCAGGTACATCTTAAATGCAACCTAACAACAACACGGTGAGTAGAGTGGATGAAAAAAAAGGAAACAATGCAGGATTACTCGATTGAAAACAGTCATGTTTGACTACATATTCATTTAGCTGGAATTCTCACACACACACACACACACACACACACACACACACACACACACACACATACACACACACACATACACACACACACGATATCTGTCTGTTGCTTCTTTCCTTCTGCCGCACTTTGTCCCCTTGACGTGTCGGCATTCTCACGCATGCACAAATAAGCGTTCGCTCAAGCTCATGAAATTGCAGTTATACCAATAAAAATATTCAATAGGGTTGGAGCGGTCTGTAAAATGGTCTGACACTGGAGCGCAGCAGCCTTGCCATTATAAGTATTTCTAAGAATAATATTTGTTAATAGCACCATAACTTAAGTGGTGCGATTATGTCTTGCCTTCTGAAGAAAACATTCACGGTCTCGAAAATCAGTTTTTGGACAAACAACAGACCTCCAAATACATTTCGGTGATGAATGACTGAGGTGGTTTCATAGTTAAGATAGAGATCACGTGATATCCTCAGATTAGGTCATCAATGCACCCTCTAAACCGCCTTGAGCCATCAAGGTTACGATCTAGCAAAGCAAAGAGGAACGCAATCTTGATCTCAAGGATGCAGACTGGGACTTGAAGTTTTTGTGATCTACCCAGTCACAATCATACATTTTCCCCCAAACCCTTCCAGCATTCTTCTTTCCCCCATTAATTGTTAAGAGGCTTCATTAACATCACTCCTCTCTAATCTCTCTCTTTCTGTCATCCCTCCTTCCCCTTCTGCCTCCCTCCATCTTTGGGAGGTCACGAAAAGTCCAATTACCTTAGCAATGACATCGGCTGTTTCTCGGAAATCCTGACACCTGCCGATGCTGGAGCGTGCCAGGAAGTCCTCGATCAGGCGCACGCCGATGTTATAACCCCTAAGACAGAGAGAGAAGACAGAGAGAGGAGCAGGAGACAGACAGATTAAGTCATTCTTCTTCATCATCAGGGGAAAAGTGCAGTGCACCGTAAAGAGTCATTATTTTGTCATACACTTAGCAAATGATGACAATCCTGATTAAAATGCCATGTCAACTTATCCTACAGAATCTAGAGCCGACTGATTCCTAATGATCCTAACATGGTCTGCCTCAGACTAAGACTGCCTTGTAAGGCCAGGTAAGACGAGCCTCATCATGACTTAGCTCAGAGAGCTTAAGGTTGCTTCACAACCAGGCAAGCGGGGAAAATCCAGTCTAACGTCCTGTCGGCGGGACAGGACGTTTTGAATTTTTGAGTTATAAACCCATTTATTTTTTCTTAATCTTATTTAGTGGGAGAGCAGAATCCAGCATTGCCTTCCAGAGACTTTCCCTCTCTTTCATGAAAACACATATCAGTGTTCTCTTCTTTAAAAGGGAGACATCCAAGAGGCCAGAAAAATGTGTTCTCTTAAGTCAAGCAAACGATGAACTTTAACATGTTTTAGCAAAGCAGCTCCTTTGATGTACTCAATATGCACAGAGCATACAATCTAGCTAATGCAGTTACAACTTCTATTAGTTAAACGCCAATGTCCAATATGTTCAGTACTTTACGCTATTGAAGGTGCACTGTGTAATGTCTGGCCACATGCTCCAAAGAAATAGGACTTTATTACTGTGTCACTGACCAGGGGGCTATACGGTCTGTGGACGTTTTGATAGCTTGTGTATCGGCTTGGGTCCGGCGTGGCAGAGATGATGAAACCACTATTATTTTCGCTTCGTCTAACCTGTGTATCACAGTCAGAAAGTTTGCAGGTCCTGTGGGGAGTCGGGGCAGTCCTCCAGAATCTGACCCCGGACCTGAGGTTGGCTCCGCTGACTGAATTCAAGGAAACTGCTAATTGCTAACTGCTATTGTAAGGTCCTTCCCTCTCACTGAGCTGCCGCATGCGTCTGGGAGGATGAGGGGAGGGCACGAGTTGTTTTCTCCTTTCTCCTACTTTGGACTTAATTCAATTAACAAACTATCAAAACGTACATGAATGGATTATTGACAAGCCCTCGGGGCAGCGCTACAGTGCCTCGCAAAAGTGTTCACCACCCTTGGAGTTTTTGCTATTTTGTTGGCTTGTATCGACTGATATCATTTGACAGATCATGTGACACTTATTTTGCACACAGGTGGAATTAATTTAGGTAATTATGCGACTTCTGAAGGTAATTGGTAGCACCAGATCTTAGTAAAGGGCTTAGGAATGGGGTTGAACATATGCACACACCGCTTTTGAAAAAAATCCAGGTTGTAAAGCAACAAAATAGGGAATGAGTACTTTTGCAAGGCACTGCACTTCTTCGTCCTCTGGACTGAGGGCAGACTGGATGCTGCAGTGACTCACTATCACCGCTCTAGAAACTAGTGGTATTAGAACACGGGACGGCCCGGTGCAGGCCGGTCAGAATGCTCATTTTAGTCTCTACAACACAATATATAGACGTCTTTGACATAACGTCAACACTGTGACCTTTTCATATGCAGTTGATATCGGGTGTGAACACAGTTAGTGACAGTCGAGTCACACTTACATCTTGTCCAGTTGTTTATTAACTTCCTCGTCATTCTCGTAGTCTTTACAGAGCTGGGTGACCAGGGCCCCGTAAGTCAGTGTGAACAGTTCAGAGTTCTACAACAGAGGAAACACAATTCTCATGTTAGTTGTGCTGAAAATGAATCGGGCTCAAAAATGAAATGAAACGAAAAAAAAAAACGAAGAAATATCATAACATCAATATGCTGAACCGGTCAGGAGGAATCCAGGTACAATTATACAAAATATATATTTAGTGGCAAGTAGCCACTTTTAGTACTTGGTCCACACTGTTTAAAGTAGTGTAGGCAATTAGTATTGGCTCTCTTAAATCTATAAAACACCCTGAATTTTGGCTAAGATGTAATTTGGTCAATGCGGAAGAGATACAGGTTTCTGCACAATGAAGTATAACAGCCTATGGACAGCTCATGGTGCTGAAATGAAGTCTAACAGTAATTAACATAATAATAAAAAAACATATATATGGTTATAATAAACAATAAATATACTTTAAAAACAATGTATAATTAGTTGACATAATGCTTAGTTATTTTTAGTATTCACTGCAACTGTAACTTAAAAAGTGAACGGGCTAGGAGGGGACCATGGGTCAGCTACGTTGGCTAACTATTTAGCATGTGTGCTACATCGAACTAACGTTACACATTCTGTCACAGCCAGTTTTACCCAACTATGAATGAAATACTTAGCTAGTCAACTGATTAAAATGTATATATTATATTCGTGTGTGTAGCCACACCTGTCAAACAAAGACACATGACTGAAGAATATTAATTTAGCTCGCAGAGGTGTAGCGTAGCAAATTGTTAGGTTAACTAGTAGGCTACGGTTAGCATTTTTGCTAGTTAGGCTAGCTAGGTTTGTTTGCTTTTAATCCTGCGGAAGTCGCCTACCATCTTCTTGCTGTCTGTTGTTCGGTTGGATTGCCTGGACATTGTGGACAGTATTACAAGCTTACGACTCGATATTAATCCTTTATTTATTTGATTCTGGCTTAGTAGTTATTTCCGCAATCACCAGGATAGTCACACACTTCCACTAAAGTCAAGCTCGCTAGATTAAAACATATACTTCCGGTCATACTGTAAACGTTTAATTCATGGAAATAGATATACAAAGCACATGATATGCATATGATATGATAGCATATGATAGGAGACAACTTATTTGAGAAAAAAACTAAATTCAGTTAATGAAAGAAAACTGTTGTTGTTGTCATATCATTGCATATAGAGTTCCCTTGCTACAGGATAAACACATTACAAACTTTATTTTGAAGACAAAAACGTCTTACATCCGGTATTTATTTGTTAACTTGACTAGTTTGGCGTCGGTCAGCTGTTTCATCAACAGTTCCTCGGTTATTTTCCTCTTGGCAGGTTGTGTGTTATCGCCACCTTGCGTCCTGGAGGGGAACAGAGGCCCACAGGGAGACCTACTTCTCAAAAGCGTCTCATGATTGACCACAGGATGGCAGTATACGTGATATTTGGACAATAAAATAACCCGAACGACACTGTAATTTGCTTTATTTATCTTTAAAATATTGCATTGTATTACAGAAACTGAAAAATACATGACTATTCACACTGTAGCTTTATTTTCATAAAAATGTATCATAGTGTGTGTGTGCATGCGTGCGCGCGTGTGTGTGTGTGTGTAAGAGAGAGAGAGAGAGAGAGAGAGAGAGAGAGAGAGAGGTGGAGGAGTCGGTACCAATCATAGATAGGTTACAGATGCGCCTTAAAGTCGACCTTACATTAGCCTATATTATTAAGCTTAACATTCAGGGTGTTTTCCTCCACGTTACGTCTTGATTGGTTATCAGTATTTAGCATAACCCGCATGCTGAGAGACAATCATCCCACATCTTCTTCTTGAAACAAACTCGCTCTGCGAAAGCGAAGAGGAGGGACCGGGGCGCATCGGCTCTGCACACACTCACACACACACACTGCTTTTTATTGTGTCAAATAAGAAGCTAATTGACAAAAGCCGGTATACGAACAGCAGGGGCTGTAGCCGACAGGAGGTGGACTAGTGCAATGATGACGGGCAAATCTGTGAAAGACGTGGACAGATACCAGGCTGTCCTCAACTCTTTACTGGCGCTGGAAGAGAATAAATTCTGCGCTGATTGCGAATCCAAAGGTAAGTCATTATCAATGTCTATCTTCACTGGCTGATCCGGTCCATGCCTGCATATGGCCGGCGGATGAATCGGCCCTCTTGCTCATTTACTACGCTAGGAAATGCGGCGCTGCATTCATGATTCCTCCACCAATTACGTTGTACTATGGTGCAAGACACGGGTCCTCAGTCGGCTGGAGCGTGTGGCACGCTGCTACATCATGCCAGCTCCCTCGAAGTAATAGGATAGGCTAATTATAACAACAATAGATACATAGTTTATTACCTTTCATCAAAGAGGTTTTTATTTTGTTTGTCATGTTGGACAAGTTTATTACATGATCAATGAGTAAATAAGATAATAAATAAGAAGTATTCCAGCTGTTGAGACGCAAAACACCTGAGGCTCCTTGAACCCCAGTATTGAAACCACAGAGACTAGCGAGACATGGAGATTGACATATCAGTACTGACTTTGAGTCACCCTGAACAGACTGTTCAGGGTGACTCAATGTCAGTAGTCCTGCAGTCTGAGTAGTGCAGATGGGGCATAGGAAGCCTTTACAAAAGGGCACAACAGTATTCACACATCATAATTGTAAGACTGCCATCCACAGTACTTACTAGTCTCATAGTTAAAGTTAATGAAGGACTTGATATGGTTGTAGTGACTCAAACGTTCTAAAATGTATTACATAATTATTTTATATACAGTACGTACAAATACACTCCATTGTATGTGTTTGTGCATGTGCACTCTGTTTGTAGCCTCAATGAGGCCTTGAACTATGTCATCAGCTGTTTGCTGAACCTCTTGGTAAACATTGCTGTTTTGCTCACAAATACACAGAGTTGGAGACTGAATCAACAAAGCAAAAAAGAAGTCCAACATCTACTCGTTTTAGGATAAACTGTCATTGAGTAGATAATATCTGTGAATGTAAGATGCAAGTGCCACTAATACAAAATACACAACCAGCATTGTGCCCCAGAGACAAACCTCGAGTGAAAGTGAGCAACTCTCCTGTTTTTCCATTGACAGACATTGAAACTTTAAATATACTCTCTGGTGCTGATACGTAGTATTAGCCTGCTTGATACCTATATGTCCTAGATTTCAAACTGTCTGATATAAATCAGTGCCGCTGCTGTTGTGGAGATTGATAAGATAAGCCTCTCCGTAGCATGTCCGAGAAGTGATTCATCAGGGAAGCTGCATATCAATTCCACAATGGCTTCCACTGCTTCCACCTCAGTCATAAATTGTCAAGTGAAGGCCCTGAGTGTATCACTGCGGGCTGTCAGGCAGGGGACACCCTTGGGATTCCTCATGAAAACTTTATGAATCACACAAATAAGCATCTCTCTATATTTAACAGGGATTAGGCTGTATTCTGTAGTGCTGCATTCAGGCTCAGATCTGTGTTCGCTTCTTTATTCAGACAAATGGACGGACAAACAACAGCAGAGAGATGTGATGTGTACAAAGCACACTCAGAGTCAAAATCAATACGTGTTGGAAGCTTCTCTCTGGATGTGAGTGCCAGGCTGCCTCATGACAGGGGGAAAACATTTATAATGTTTGGTCAGAACAAGTGTACAGATAGACTCAAAGCTCCTACTCAGTTTATGCTCGTTGTTTATTTGGGCCAAAATCCCAATCCGGTTGTTTGTTCGGTGTCTCTCTTTAGATTTCTTAGTCTCTGTCTGCCTCTGTCTCTCTGCTCATTCACAAGAATGGGTCTGCAGCTCTGTATCACTTCCAGGAAGCTGCCAAATGAAGGTAAAAACGATCTGTCAATACAGACGTGGAGAGACTTTTAAAGTTTTAGCTAAAAAGTATTCTGTTAATTTCAAACCCTGTCGGTAATCTGAGTAAGAAATCACAATTTGTAGAGACAGATAGATTCTTCATATGCTCTGTTTTAGTTTTTAGTTTTCTTGCTTAATGTTACTGTTAAAACACTAAATCAAACTTCCCCATTCTCCCCCTTGCCTTGGGCACACACAGTACATTCACAGTACATAGACAATGGCTAGATTTGTGCAGTGCTTTGTTGAGATGACATGTGATGTCAAGGTCTAAATTAAAATCGGAGATTTTACCAGGACATTGTGAATGCTTCGTTTTACAAAACAAGATTTTGTTTCCAGATCATTTGGCCTTTGAAAGTTGTTTTTAAATAAGATATAAATAGGACTGCAGACATTGTTAGACTAAAGGCAAACGCACTTGTGACTGTTCAGAAGTCCCTTTTAAAAAACACGCTGTGATCAGACTCTTGGAGCTTATCTGAAGACTGGACTGTCGACAGAATATGCAGATAATAAATGATAAAGCAACATTTGAGACGGATTTAGATCATTTCGGTTTGATTGTTGTTGTATTTGATTTGCTATCTGCCACATCGTGCTTCCCAACCGCTCTTTTCTCTTTCTCTCACATACTCAAACATGCGGTCATGAGGCATGCCTGCGCATTGTTTGTCTTTTTTTTCAGATTGGCATGACTTCCCTGTGCAACAAACTGGTCTAACTACTGCAGATGAGATTAAGGGTTAAGGGAGGAAATAGCAACCCCACACATATACCAACACCAAGGGTGCTGAAGCTCTAGCTTTAATCGTAAGAAAACATTTTATTTTGATCATTCAGTGGTCTTTTGCTGAAATCTAAGGTGTGATTTCCGTCAAGTTTGCATTTACCCATGTAATAACATATGGCTCCACACTGATTGAAAGGTCACACATCACTCTCATTTCCCACCTTTTTTTTTCTTCATGAAACTGCCCAAAAGATGACACTTGTAACCTCAGTGAGAGGCATTTTACCTCCTACCTGATTATCACCTGTTTCCTGAATCTACCGTCAAAGCGTTGCTCTTCGGTGCATTGGATGACAAGCTCACGCTCTCACACTTTGAAAGCATATGGCCCCTCCCCTTCCTCGTCTCAAATCAGGCTTCTTGACCATGTGGCTTGTGATGAGGTTTGGTCTAATCTTGTTTGCCTTGACATAGATTACTGTGCGTTTATCACCTTCTCCTCTCCCCCTCCCTCCCCCTTCTGGGTGATTGAAGAGGAAGTGGTGAGACGTGTGGAGCCAAGTGCGTGCTTTCAGCAGCACATGAAAACACAAAAACACATTAATGATGCTATTAGGTCATCCCCATCTACAGTATGCTTACTGTACAGACGCTGCAGCAATTAAATAATCTCTCTGCCTTTTTGACTGCAGTTTAATGCCTGTGCTGTCCAACTTCCTGTCTCTCCTTTCCTCTGTACCACGTGACTTACTGCATTTATTTTTTTAATGACTTCCTCACTATGTGACACTTTTACTGTAAATCCTCAATACTGCCAGGAAGTAATGAAGAGATGAGCGAGAGAGGGTGAAGCAGATGCATAACGTAGTCAACACGTCTACCTCTGGCTTCAATCTCAAGGGGCTGCGTACATGCGTGTGTGTGTGTGTGTGTGTGTGTGTGTGTTTGCATGAAAGCCTCCCTTCTTTATTGTCTCCATTGTACTTGTGTTTACGTACACACCGGTTGCCGTGGAGATATCACCTGGTGACGCCGTACCTTTTCCCTCCACCACCACCTAGCCCCCATCCCCTTACACCCTCTAATCTCATCCAATCAGACGCCAGCAGGGATTTCCTTTGAAACAAGGAGGTGATTGGCTGTTTGCGTCCCCTGGCTGGCACAGAGTTCAGAGTCTCACAGTACAAAAGAGAAGATGGCACAGTGGTAAGAGAGTCTACAGTACTGTGGTATTTTGATAATTCAACATGTAAGCACAGCATCAGCCGACGGTCACAAAGCTATAGATTTTGACAGATAGTCCCTCTATGAGGTAATAAAGTAGGACACCCTTAAGGTCCTCATCATGCCATTTGATGTTGTGCTTTAGTGGTGTACTGTATATTCCCATATTCTCAAACTAAGTTACAAATCAATCAAATTACCCCACAGCAATTGCCACAAAGTGAACCTTTTGAGGGGCCTGGCAGTCTGCGGCTGGTTGGTAATCAGACTTGTACAACTGTATATAATGGAAAAACACACAAAAAGCGAGATAAGATCAAACATCAAGCTGCTATGCGCAGGTTACCTGGACATTGTTTCATTACTGTACAGGAAATATACAAAATACGAGGGACAGCTTGTAATGAAATGTGACAAACACGACAACAAATCACATTCACAGATGTATAGCAGTTACAGGGTTATTGTACTGTTTCCCCTTTTGTGTCACTAGCAGTGGCTTTCAAGTGACAAATAGAGTCCAAGGATGTATATACAGTACTGTTTGTGTTGCAGCTGGGGATAGTATTGATTTATCACTTATGTTTATAGATTCCAGTGAATGATAGTTGTCTAACATTACACAAACAATAGTCCTGTTAACTACAGAGAGCACAAACAATAATATCAGTAATAGGATGAAATGAATGCTTTCAAAAACGTGCTTTGAGAAGAACCTAAAGCTTGCAGTGATGGAGTGTCTTACTCGTCTTTAAACGTACAACCCATCTAAACCTCAATGACTCACCTGCAGGATCGCAGTTGTGACACTTGCATTGCAACTCAGATGGTGGGCGTGTGTTAGTAAATTATCAATATGGGTCCATCTGCTTAGCTCAGACTGGGACTGGGTCACCGGGAGGCCTCAGGGTTTCTGGATTGGTTTAGATTCTGGATGGATGGGACAAGTGTGTGTATAAATGAGCATTTGTGTGGTGCTGTAGGAGGGCTGAGGCTCTGTGGGATTAACTGGGTGCATACAGAAAGCAACGCTTATCCTTGTGGGATATAGGCTAATGAGCCATATGCACCTACTTGTGTGTGTGTGTGTGTGTGTGTGTGTGCGCGTGCGTGCATGCGTGTGTGTGTGACACAATGAAGTCAAAGACTTCTATCTATTCTGGTCCTGGATAGCAATGATGTTGGAGTCCAGGTGACTATAGGTAAAATAATACTATCAAACAAACACAATATCCAATTGCTGGCACCACAGAAACCAAACCTGTGGTGGTGTTTGAGGTACTGAGGGGCTCTTCTGGTATATATATTATGTACCACACTGAGCTGACCTGTTGGACCTGTTGGAATTGCTTGTTTCCCCAGACCTTTAAAGGCATGTGCAGATTAAGTAGCAAGATAATTGGTCAACAGCCTTTCACTTCCTTTATCAATTAGATTAGCTCTGTTGTTCACCCTCCCCAGTCTTGAATGCTTTGTGCTCGTTTCAACCCATATTACTGTTAAACAAACATTAGGCAGGAAATCTGACATTTAAGGCAATTCTGTTCAGTGTGGGTGTGTGTGTGTGTGTGTGTGATTGCTAATGTATCACAATGGATTGTATTGTTCCATATTTAAGATGATATACCATATATCCTTATACGTTTCACAAACAAAATAAATTCTTCGCAGTTTAGGGTTACTTTCCAGGCATTGATTTGAATTTATTTCTGAATGATGCTGTGTGGAAATCTATTAGCTGCATGTATAATTCTTCCTCTATTATCATGATGAGGTGTTGAAGTTCACTGTTCCAATTTCCAGTTTTACCATTACCATTGACTAAGATGTGTTGTATGTAGACTTGACATTAACTTTATCTATATAGCCAAGATTTTGCAAATTCCAAACTGTACGGAAATGAATGGTAATCAATGGCAACCTTGAAGGTGAATAAATTGCATTTCAAATCTGACTGAAAAAGTATACTGTAGCATGCATTCAAAAATGCAATATCAATACAAAATGTAATTACATATGTGCATAGTTACAAAATCATTTCACAACAGGTTAATAGCAGACCACCTCAAGGTGTCACTCAGACAGAACCAGGACATTCGGATCAAAGTTGATCAAATGAAAGTAGCCAGTAAAGGTCCTTACAAGTGTTGTAAACCCAACAAATGGGTGTGTGGGTGAGTGACAGAGAGGTTCATTATAGATCTCTGTTGGCACTTGCTCGCTGCTCGTCATACCCCCTGTACTGTAAATATCAGCAGGCCATCATACTGCTAAAGTCCACCATTTGATGATTATAAAAATCCCCTCTTGTTTGTCTCTGTTTTTGTCTCTTTGCCTTCTCCTCCCCTGATGTGCTTCAAGCTGCATTTTGACAACCACAACCACACTCATTTTTTTGCCAGGATGATTCATCCATCTCCCATGTAAACCCTCTACTTTTGGGTAGTTTAACCTGTAAAAACAGATTTATTAGTCAAACCTTCGTTGCACCTCAAAGGAAGGTGTTGGTATTTTTTCTTTGATTGCAAAAAAGAAATGAGGAAGTTTACTCATCGCTCTGACTCAACTTTGGAGAAATCAATGCTGCAATGCAAACTCTGCTACACAGAGAGTCTGATTTGTAGAGGTTGCTTGTTCAATCTTTCCTTCCTTTTTTAGAAGTCTATTCCTCCTACTCTCTCTCTACTATATCTGTTCAAAGTACCTGGAGGTGTGCATTGTTGCTGGACAGACGTGCTGTATATGGGTTCTTACTCAAGCACTGCATTGATTAGAACCAAAAAAGCTACTGTGGTGCAGTGTGCAGGTGTGATTCACTTTAAATAACACCCTGTTGTAGACTTACACCCGTGCTTAGACCACTGGACGCATGAACGCACAAGTTTTGGAAAGAAAAAAAAGCGGCAGTGTATAATTTCATTGCAATCCATCCAATAGTTTATGAGACATTTCAGATAAATCTACAAAAGGTCAACCTCTTGGCGGAGTTAGAGAAAAAAGCAGAGGGATCTCGAAAGTCAATAGGATACATTGTCTATGTAGAATAGCTTTACCACATTTTATGGAAGTCCATCATATAGTTGTTTAGCTATTTCACTAAAAACCCGAAATATCAAACTCATGCTGGCGCTATAGAGGGAAAGGCCAGGATCATCAGAGTCAATAGGATTCATCCTCTGGGCTCCATGGATGTCTGTATCAAATCCGATATCAGCTGCAATATTTCAGTCTGGGTCAAAGCAGTCACCCCTAGAGCCACGCCACTAGCCTGGCTGAAAAGAGATAAAAAGTCAGCACAGTATGCAAAAAAAAAATATCAACGGTGGTGGCAAAACCTCAGAAAGTGAGGGTGGATACCGATACAGAGAGGGAGAATTAGAACTGTGAGGGGGAGATATGGACGGGCAGAGGAGAGGAAGAGGGAGGCGGTGGTGGTGAATGAGAGAGATAAGAAATGGCGGCCAGGACACAGAGGAGCTTTAGAATAAGGAGGAGAAGGACAAACTAATTCCAGCGTTTAGGGAGTTCACAATTGACAATGTCTCTCTCTTTCTCTCCGTCAGTGCCAATGTTTACAGCGGCTAAGCCGGCTTTGCGGAGTAATTCTACTATTATTAGCCGGCATCACAGCTAACGCTGCAGCCAGACGGTCAGGGTGATGGACACACTGTCTGTCTGGTGTGAATCCTCTACTGTTGTTTGCTCTCTGTCATTCATTCCCCATTGATGTCTTTCTGTTTCCTAATTTCAATATGCAGCACGCAAACTTTGCAACCCAAAAATACAGTCAGTCGGATGATTTCATTCTAATGATGCAGGAATAACAAACTTTTTAGCATTCAACCAAGACAGGAGGCTGACTCAGCACCCAGACAGTGTTTCCACAGCTGCTGTAAAAAGGAAGATCTTCTATGTTTTCTCTTCTGAAACTCAACTTCCTCTTTTATTTGCACAGAATGGCCTTTCTTCAACAATACAGTGGCTTTGCCAGACAGGAGAGGCTGCTCTTCCATCTAGTGGTGTAAAGGCTGCAGCGCATCAACTTGTAAAGCCAAGACTTATAGCGGAGATGAGCGCAGAGGGTGGCCGGAGGAGAAGGCGGAAAGAGAGGAGGAGGAGGAGGGGCAAGAAGAGAGGGAGATGTTAGGAGAGATGGGGAGAGAAGCGCCAGTATTCTCTTTGAAGCTGCCTGTATTCTCTGAAGAGGGTGGTTGCATAATTTTCAGCAGAAAAATAGCCTGACGGTGTTGTTTCTATTTCCCCACTTCTCTTAGTTGTCTGTCCAGGCAAGGGTCCTAGACAGCGAGGCACACCACATGATATAAGGCTTAAACCTACAAAGCACGGGGGAGAATACGGGGCGCCCAGCACTCAAATGTAACCATTAAGACAGATATGGCAGCAAGATGGACAAAATGGCCCACTCAGAGAACCACGCACCCACACACACACACACAGGCTCATGACCACATGAGTAATCATCCCTGCAGGTATCCAGAGTGTGTGTGTGTGTGTGTGTGTGTTTGTGTTTCCACTCCCCCTCTCTCCTCTCAGTCTCAGTTATGTAGGCTAACTCTCCTATTGGATCCCATCATGTGGCAGGACACCGCATGACTTACACTGGATTAGATGAGTTCCCAGCTGAACTCAAACTCCTAATTTAATTTCAGGCTTGTCTCTCTATAATTGGACTAAAATTAATCAGTGTTTTCTCATCATTCTTCACCCAACCCGCTCGCCTGCTTACTCTACTTGTCTATTATACTTCTAGTCTCTTTTTCGCCCAATTACTTAATCCCCCCCCCTTCCTTTTAAGGACCCTCTGTTCTCATTTTTAAACACTACCTTCCTCTCTCTGCCAGGTCCAAGATGGGCATCCTGGAATTTGGGCATCTTCGTCTGTATCCGCTGTGCTGGTATCCATCGAAACCTGGGGGTCCACATCTCCAAGGTCAAGTCTGTCAATCTGGACCAGTGGACGCAGGAGCAGGTCCAGGTCAGAGGTCACACTCCAGATCAAAAAATCAAGATGGGGATGTTTGCAACGTGTTAATGTGTGAAACACAGTTCAGCGTTTTTTCACAAAACATTCATTTAGTTCGCATACAATAGATCTGGACAGTCAAAATGTAAAAAAAAAAATAATAATTTGTATTTGCAGGTATGAATGGAATAGTTTGAGAGATATGTTACCTGATATTAGCTCAGCTTAGTTTATCTTAGCTTAGCATAAAGACTGGAAACAGTAAGCATAGTTCTGTCCCCACCAACGCTCGGGTACAGTAATATCGTTTTAGGCTAGTGAGCTCGTAGAAAAGGAGCACAAATCTTGTCAATCATTTAAGTAGCACAGTAATATACTTACTATTCCAGTTTATGTTCGTTGGATTAACTACAGTGTGGGTGCTGTTCCTTATAGTATTGGAAGAAGTACAATCAAAACAAGTCTTTGCTCGTGGTAGTTATTAGGTAAGGTGCCATAACTGAAAAGCTGCTATACAGATATAGTTATTATATTGGAGAACCCAGGTCAGCTCTAATGTTGTAATGAGTATTTATTTCTCCTTTCCTCTAAACTCTGAAATTGTTTTCTTCCACTCTACCTTCTTGTTATTGTGTTGGTACGTGATTCATGCAGTGAAATTATATTGAGAGTTATATGAAAAAGAGACTTTTTTCGATACAACCAACAGTATTATTATAAAACCTTGTATCAATATATCTATTTCTGACAGCAGGGGAAAAACCACCAATTTAGAATTTGTCAACATTTACTTGCGCGTTCACATGCAGTAGAGGAAGTAGACACTTTCTCATCAGTATGCAGCTCGTTTTGTCTGGGTCTGATAGACAAGACAGTCAGCATTGTGCTTCCCACTGCGATCACTTTCCTAAAGTCAGCATCTTTATTTTTCTCTTTTCTCTACATCCATAAAAAAAGAATTCACACTGTTTTATTGGCAGAACTGCATGTATCACCATACACAACACAGTACCCTGGATATTGTGTCTCTCCTTCATTAGACTGCTTCAAAATGCAACGATGTGTGTTGTGTTTTGGTGTCACCAGTGTGTTCAGGAGATGGGAAATGCCAAAGCCAAGCGTCTCTATGAGGCTTTCTTACCCAAGTGTTTTCAGCACCCCGAGACGGACCAGTCTGCAGAGATCTTCATCAGGGACAAGTATGACAAGAAGAAGTACATGGATAAGGTCATTGACATCCAGATGCTTAGGGTGAGTCCACACTCTCTCTCTCTCTCTCTCTCTCTCTCTCTCTCTCTCTCTCTC
>NW_022280044.1:3667060-3769197 GCF_004355925.1 Anarrhichthys ocellatus | reverse complement strand
ACACACACACACACACACACACACACACACACACACATACAGAAAAAGCTTTGTGCTTGTGTCTCAGCAGAAACAAAAACTGTGTAACGTACTCTCTTGTCTCGCCTCTTTTTATCTACTACTGTCATGGTACTCTTGAACAGGGCCATTCTAACTGAAGTGCCCGCTTGCTCAACAAAACCATTTGATTTTCTCTGTACAGAAAGAAAAGAGCTGTGACAATATACCCAAGGAACCCGTTGTGTTTGAGAAGATGAAATTGGTGAGTACCGGCTGAATCGCAGCATTAAAAGAGAACTGACCTTCCTTAGAGATTGTTCGCTTTCTAGCATTAAGCTGATGCTCTGATGTGTGTGTAGCAATAGACTGCGATTGGGAGTGCTAGGAGAGGAAGAGTAGGAGCTAAAGAAAGAGGAGAGAGGGTGTCAGTCAGTGAGGAGAAGGTGACATGAGAGGAAGTACATCTTGAGGGAGTTTTCAGCGAGCTCGGGAAAACTGGGCGTAACTGTTCTGACTGGACTGGGAAGGTCATTTCAACACCAGGGAGGCTGGACTGAAAGGATTCTGGATTCAAGCTCATTCGTCAACGCAGACATAAATTTACATGGACTTTCTCTGTTATGACAGAAAAAAGACATCAGCCCCAAGACAGATCTCCAGTCTGTTACAGACCTGCTTGAATTAGGTATTGCACCTCACACACATGTACACCCTAACACCCATTTACAGCATAGAGGGAAGAGAAAGAAATAGTTAGAGGAGTAGACGGGTTGTACTTGAGCCGCTAATCATTTTGAATAATCATACATGCTTCCATCTACCCGATATTAGATGGCCCTGCTCCAAGTGCTGCAGTGTCTAATGGTGGAGGATGCGTACCAGACGGTAATGAGAGCCCGGCAGTGTCCAATCCACCTCTGGCACACTCTGCACTGGATCTCTTCAGCTCCTTGCCAGCACCCTCCTCTGCTTCCTCCATTAAAACCACGGTAACACACTGCAAATAGTACACACAGTCTGCTCTCCACAGAGCCCTTATGTCTGCAGCCATGCTACTTGCACGCCTCTAGGGATGGCAATGGCAGTCTGTCGGTCGGTCTAACATTTTGGTCCAGACTGATGTATTTTTGATGGATTAACATACAATTTTGTACGGACATTCATAGTACCAAAAGTACGAATTTTTATCTAGCGCGCCAAAATGAGGTTGACGTTTGTCATAGAGACGGAAATCTCAACAACTACTTGCTGGATTACTGATAAATACAGACATAAATATCGCCCTTGAGTAGTAATAACTTTAGTGATCCCCTGAATTTTCATGTATCGTCATCATCAGGTTCAAATTTCAATTTGTCATTTACGATACATGCAAAACTTTCATTCCCATCAACCTCAGTTGTGCTTTTTATAGTGCCAATTGGCAAATGTTCGCATGCTAAAATGCAGAACTAAGATGGTGAACATACATGCTAAACACCAGCATTGTGAGCATGTTAGCATGCCAAAGTTAGCATTCAGCTCAAAGCACCACTCTCCCTCAAAGAGCGATAGATTGACTCTTGTTTGAATCTGCCTTTGTAGATACCATTTGTCGATTTTGTCACCCCTACTTGCATCCTTCCACTGTTGACAACTTTCTCCTGCATTCTCCCTGTCTCTCTATTCATGCCACCCTGTTGCCCTCCCACTCCAGCCTGTTTCCAGCTCCATGCCTCAGAGCAGAGTGACTGCCTCGGTGCCTGACAACCTCAGTCTGTTCCTGCGTTCGGCACCCAAAGCAGAGGAGGGCACTGTCAAGAAACTGTCCAAGGACTCTATTCTCTCCCTTTATGCCTCCACCCCCTCAGTGCACGCCAGCAGTATGTCGACTCACGGTGAGGCAAACCTACTCTCAAATGTTGTTTTCTCCCTGATTCCTTCAGTCTTAATTTAGTGGATCAGTTGGTTTCATCAAAGAGACTATTGAATTAACATTATTAATTTCTTACCAATTGCCAATATGGCCACTTTATATGTGTGATTATTTTCAGCAGGCTTGTACATGAACCAAATGGGATACCCAACGCACCCGTACGGATCGTACCATTCTTTAGCCCAGGCAGGTGGAATGGGAGGTGCCATGATGACATCCCAGATGGCCATGATGGGACAGCAACAGAGCGGCATGAATAGAGTTCAACAGAACGGCATGATGGGACAGCAAGGCGCCATGGCTCAGCCGAGTGCCGTTATGGCGCCACCCTACATGACGGGCATGACCCAGGGTATGATGGGACAGCAGCAAAGTGGAATAATGGTACAGCAGCAGAATGGCGTTATGGGACAACAACAACAGAGTGGGATGATGGTACGGCAGCAGAGTGGCGTTATGGGACAACAACAACAGAGTGGGGTGATGGTACGGCAGCAGAGTGGCGTTATGGGACAACAACAGAGTGGGGTGATGGTACGGCAGCATAGTGGTGTTATGGGACAACAACAACAGAGTGGGATGATGGTACAGCAGCATCATGGCATTATGGGACAACAACAACAGAGTGGGGTGATGGTACAGCAGCAGAGTGGTGTTATGGGACAGCAGCAGGTTGGAGGTTTACCTCATCAGCAGGGGTACGGAGTGCAACATGCCCAGCAGCTACAGTGGAATACGACCCAGGTGTGTGTATGTGTATTTGTTTTGGCCTGGATGAATTTGGGTAGTAAGAGTTCTGTTCATAACAAAGTGTGTTTTGTGTTGTTCAGATGACTCAACATGTGGCCGGCGTCAATCTCTACAACACCAAAGGCATGACGGGATACAGCAGTCAACAGACGGGAGGCTCAACAACTCCAAGCTCAGCGCACATGACGGCACACGTTTGGAAATGATTTCATCTATCCAGGAAGTGATGTAATGCCAATGACCGACAAAAGAGAGGCAAACTGCATTGTAGGAATCTGTGGGTCAGACTCTCCAGGAGACATTTTCTAATGCAAGGGAGGGGGAAGAGGAGGAGGAGACAAGTGTGAAGAAGATCAAGGTTTGGGAAACCACTACTACCTCTCTTTCCCTCTCCTCTCTGACCATGCTTCCTCTTCTCGACACATCCATGGCCATGTTTTGCATATTTCCATGTTTGCCTTCAGAACAATTTGGTATGATGTCCAAGACAACAGGGTTCAGAGGTTACACATCTTTCTTTGTACCTAACATGTTGGTGTGTGTGTGCACACATCCGCTGTATGTGGGTGTCAACAAACTGCTTTGACGTTTGTTTTTTGGAGAATTTTAAAGTTTTTCTTACTTGATCAGAATCAGAATTAAGAAGGTTAGCCTAGCTAAACTCAATTGGTCTGTGTGCCTGAATCTTGACATTTATTGGAACAAGATGCATTTCCCCCAAAAGGATGGAAACATACCTTGCTGCAAGGGTAAGGTTTAATCATTTTTAATTTGTTGGATAGTTCGACATTTTAGGAATTATGCTTATTTGCTTTTTTTGATAAGCCTTCGATGAAAAGATTGATACGATACCCTTCTTGAGTCTGTACATCAAATATGAGGCAACCACCAGCAGATGGTTAGCTTAGCTTAGCATAAAGACTGGAAACAGGAAATAACAACTAGCCTGGCTCTGTCCGAAGACTTTGACTGTTTGCAGATCAAAGAAATGATATATAATGTGATAATCAATAGGCTTTAGATATGTTGGAAGCTGGATTTTGTACCTTGACAGGCTAGCTGTTTCCACCTTTTCCCAGTCTTTGCGCTAAACTGTCCGGCTGCTGGCATTAGCTTCATATACCATGTACACATGAGAGTGCTATTGATGTTCTCTTCCAACTCTTGACAAGAAAGTAAATTAGCGTTCAGTTTAGGTCAAAGCCAAAATGTTAGTTTAACCTAGCATTAGCAAAGTTTCTTAGAATATAAGTCACAACAGAATCCTACAATTAGCTTAATATTTAAGCCGCAACCATATTTGTGAAGGAGCAACTACGAATGTTTTTCTAGCCAGCTTTTAAGCTCACAGAGGAGTTAAGAGTTCGATACCTCAAGGTTTAAAGTGACGAATCATTTAAGGTTAGGGCATTAATGAAATAGCCTAGCTCTGCATAAGTAGGAAAAAATTATAAAATCTTACAAGAAAACATGTATCCCCTTCCTAAATACTTATATATAAAAACAATTAAGAAATCCTTTTTCGTGTTGCCTCACAAGTTAAAGCAGCTACACAACCTACCTAAACAGCCCGTATTAATGATGTCTTCTACCCAATCAACAGAGGGCTTCTTTTAGAATCAATATATAATCAGTGTCTAAAATCCAAAACTGGATTTGGGAGACCAAAGATCAACGCTAGCTTTATTATGATTGTACAGTATTCCAATGCTTTGTTACATCTGTGCAGCCGCTTAACTAGTGATTAGTGTAACATTCAATTCAGCAGTCCTTTTAAAGTATGTTTGGTCAACCGTGCTCTTACATGATGAATGTCTGGGAATATCAGTTCACTGTGCAACTTCCTCAGCAGGACACTCAAAAAGTCACTTGCATGTATGTAAATGTTGAGGTAACGCTCACACACCTCAAGTTAATCTACCTTGTACAATAGAGGCCTCAAATAATGCTGAATGTCTGTAAGTAAGAGAGAAATAGAGGGAGAGGTGGGGACGGAGGCAAGAGACAACTTAAAGTACAAATCCGCCATGTTTCAGATTCTTCCACTGAATTGCATGTAGAGAATGTTTATCTCTGATTGTATATATACTGTATGTTTATTGTGATATCTGAATGTGTCTCTCTGAATGTTCCTCTCTACATGTCAATCGGTCTCCGATCGAGACCGAAAAAATGTCTCAACGAATGTGCGTCCTGAATGTGTTTCACGACTGTACAGGACTCCTTTTTTGGAGACGCACACCTGAGTGTTGCTGGGGTGCGTTTGTTTTTTGATATTCTACGACTTTGTCAAGCAATTTACACTGGTGTCTTTTGAATTTTCTGTGGTTCAACTATGTTTTAATCTCATGACGTCAAATTAGGCGCCAATTGTGACACGGCTGACGCAGTTGTAAAGCCTTTCACAACTCAGCAACTTCTCTTCTCTTCGATTTTAGCTCTTTTTGTGGCAGTTGAGGCAACAGTGTGACTGCAGCAGTCACTTTCTCCGCTGAGAGCAATATCATCATAAGACAACGTGTCGTCTTCGCAGTGTAATGGCAGATCTGTCAGCTAGCAGTATAAATCTATCTCTGTGGGCGATACCTTTTAAGTTTAGTTTGCTTGTATTCAGTTCCTTTTTTTTGTCTGCTATTTTTTCTGTGAAATAAGAGCAATTAAAGGAATGTATCTTTTTATGTACTTGTCAATCAAGCTATTGTGTACTTTATTCTTTATCAGAATATCTATGTATAGAGTGTTCCTTAAACAACATTGATGAACATGTACTGTATATTAGTTCTGCATTTCTTTTCACGTGCTTTGCCCCTTTTGATTTTATGTCTCCACAAGTTAGTCAATTGCGTTTGAGAATATGTAACACATGATACTTGTCTTTGTGAAAATATACAAAATAAATATTGTTTTGATTAAATTCTATATATTGTGTTGATTTGAAGGTCTTCAGTCCCAAATGCTGACATTCTGCTGGCTGTTTGAGTAAGGCGTATGCATGAATTGAGGCAGAAAACATTTTTTTTTTAGCCTGGGACTTTACAGTTACAAATACACACCTGACAAATGTTTGTGATTTAAATTAACTTTATTGACTTTGCGTCCAGATGTCAAAGGGCATGCAAATACAGGCTTCTGAATCAAAAATTGTTATTTTTTTCCTCAGTTTGGTTCAATTTTCTTACAAAACTACGTGCACCTTAAGTTATCAATTCTGCAGCGTACAAACCACAAAAATACCAGTTTTACATTATCAAATACTGCACATAGAAAACATTTACAAAGCACAGGTATAAAATTACAGCTCCATTTTTCCTCTTTGTAAGCATCCTTTCCTCAGACGGTCTGCTATGCTTTGCCCTTTAAAACGTACACTGTGAGCGCTCCCCGGTGGAAAGGTTAAGGCCGGTTAAGAAAGGACAACCTATCATCTACCGACACCAGCAATCCAATTCAACTGGGCTGTTATTTCGGCAGATGCTTCCATCCGTCTTTAGATTTGTTTCCCAAGATTTACCTCAGTGTTGGAAATTGTGCTTTGCTGGGCTTTATGAAGATGAAGGTTGTCTTGATAGTGGGGAGGGGAGCTACATTGGCCTTAATATAGTTTGACAGACAGCTAAAAGGACAAAATGGCTACTGAGGAGACTTGTGCTGTGATTACCGACATTTATAGACGTGGATGAAGACAAACATGCCTCACTAACAATTTGCCCATCAGCTCAGCTCCGTTTTGCTGCTACATCGGTAAAAAGACATTTGGAATGCATGCTTCGTAAGAAAATGAAAGTAAACTAAAAACTCCCAAACAAAAATGTGCTGCTCATGGGGGCTATCATAAAATAGCAGTTATTCACAATGCATCACATGCTCTGTTGAGTCTGAATTGCTTCAAGTGCTTAAAACTGGGATTTGACTTCAAACCTTATTCCTCATCATGTTGTGCTGACACAGATTCAGCCAGAGGTTTCCACGACTAATTAGTGACACAGAGGCCGAGGCCAGATGTGCACGCCCCCCGGCAACAGTAGAGGCTACAGGAAATGGTTATTGCCACAAGAAGTATTTCAGAAAGTGGAAGGCTAAATCCATGCTACTTCAAGATTTTTGCATCTCAATGACTTTCCTTTGACGTTGTACTGGGTCGAATTGATGTGATCACGTGTCATTATTATAAGTATTATCACCATAATCATACCATCATAAAGATTAAATACATGAAAATCATCAGAGTAACCATGCGGCGAACATTTTCAAGCTCAATTTTAAATATTCCATCTGCTTGATAGATAAATTGAGTTAAAGTTAATTGGTACGGGTGGGGGGGTGGCAATCTTTTCTGCTTGAGACCCATCGTGGCGATTTAAATAAATACAAATGTATTTCGCCAGATAGAACTCATGCTTGTTTCAACCACAGAGCTGTTCTTTTTTTAAATGAACACACAAAGAATAAGACATACAGTATACAGTACAGTAAGAGTAGGGGCTGCCTGAACCAACGCAGGCGAGGTCCCTGGAAAGTCTTCAAATAGACGGTATAGCAAACAAGATGACAAAAAAATTACACTCAGTTCTGGTGTAAGGATTAAGAAATACATTCATAAAACTATAAATATACACATATATAACTTCGGTACAATATTTCAAGCAAAATACATTTGTCAAAACTTTCAGTTGTGTGCTACAATAGTGATAGCAATGTCTCCTACACAAAATAAGGCCATTGTAAACTGAAGAAGCCCTCATTTTCGTGAAAAATCTCAAGGCAGGTTTTTGCCTCTCCGACTCTCTCCTCCTCCTCCGCCTCCTCCTCTGAATAATACCGCTCTCCGTACAAAAATAAAAAACATTTCCAACATAGCGCTCAAGAGACGATTCAGGTCGATTGAAGATGCATTAGAAAAGTTTTGCACACAATGAAGTTGGGTTCGAGAATGCTCAATGTGGATTTAACAGGGAAGCAAGCAAGCAAATGGGTTTTCATTCCAA
Source organism: Anarrhichthys ocellatus (assembly GCF_004355925.1). Classification (NCBI taxonomy): domain Eukaryota; kingdom Metazoa; phylum Chordata; class Actinopteri; order Perciformes; family Anarhichadidae; genus Anarrhichthys; species Anarrhichthys ocellatus. The sequence goes on along the minus strand of NW_022280044.1, from coordinate 3,761,547 downwards.
AGCATCCGCAGCCTTTTCATTCAACCTCAAGCTGGTACTATCGTTACCAATCGGAAACAGTTCACCCAGCTGCTCCATGCCACTAAAACCCCTCCTAAGTGTCTCCAATTGACACTCTGATTAATCCAACAACCTGACAACCTGCTGTAACTCTGCCCTGCCGTGGTAAACCCTGCTGCTTGTGAGGCTCCAACCTTTTACAACTCATTTAAAACTGTGTCAGAGTAAATCAAATGACCACGTATGAGACATGTTAATCACGTGTAACTATAACAATTTGCTCTAATGTAAGGTAAATGCAATAATAGGTGTTAATGTTCATATCGGAAAACCCTGATCCTTAAATTCTCTTCACTGTGGTCCACAACTTCAGTTAACTAGTGGCTTTTTAATACATATTTACACATCTAAATATCTCTCTCACTCACATCTCGCTGCTCAATATTATCCATCACGCAGAACAATAAATGCACCTCACTGAAAGACATACTGTACATCCACACTGCACTTTGAAGAAAGGCAATATTTCTATTTGGTTGCAGGAATCAAACGATTTGGACAAATCTGCCAAATGTCCTCCGCTCTCCATAAAAGCATTAAACATTCAGCAGGGAAGTTATATAGATCTAGAAATTTCTTTTAGATTTTTTTTTTTGACGTTCTTTCCATTATTTTCCCGCTCGTCAACCAACGTTTCTTTTGTCCTCACAAAAAGACGCGCACTGAAGAGATTGTGTGCAAATACCAAGAGTATAAGTCCGTATTTTTACATCATGCCAGCTGTCCACAAAACTAGATACTAATTAAAAAGGTACATAAAATGAATTCATATACATGACCATACATTTAAAGATCTGGCAAGGAATAGCTCCAAAAAGAAATTGGAACCCAGACCTTGATGGTTCTTCTAAAAGGGTTGTATACATCCCAAAAAAAATCAAGAATGCCAGAGTTCCCTTTCTCCAAAGTTTAAAGAGCGCTAAGTGTGAATTATGTTGGTCTGTTGTGCTGACGAGAAAAAGTGCCTTTGCGTTTTCCCTTTTTGCAGAAAGATGAAGAGAGGAGTGAGCTACAAAGTTCACTTATGGTGGTGATGAAACCAAACGTGAGCTCCTAAACATGCACAAGCTATTAATAGCCTGTAACGAGACCGTCATCTCTCCTAAATCTACGAAAAATACAACTCTAGCGTCTTTATCCATACACGAGGTTTGGTGTTGGTCCCAAGACAGACAGATTAAAAAACACTACCGTAAACACCAGTAGCTGAGTTTGCCCTGCTACTCCACTGCCATCGATGAAGTCTCACCTACTGTACATTTTACTTGAACAGCCAGGACAATATAAACTTTTTTTGTGTGTGTTTTCAAATGCAAATAAAATACTTCGAATGATAAGAACAAAGTGGCGTTGGCAATTGTGCGAGGTAAACATTAAAAGAGAAAGTTAGATTTTCTCAAAAGAGGAGAAAATTTAAATACATCACATACACAAATGCATCATAGCAAATGTTTTTTTTTCGGAACACATGTCTTTATCCCATATGTTTTGAATATGCCAATGTTGCAAAATATTGAAGTTCTTTGCAAACAAGTTACCTTATTATGATGCTCCGATTTAAGTCAAAAATCAGTGGCAGCACTGACCCGTTTTAGCTGTCCTAGTAAGCCTTTACACTGAAATTCAAAATACACTTTGAATTACATTTCCACGCTGGCATTCAATTAAAAGATTCAGAAATGCATTGTGACCAAAGAATTTAAAAAAAAAAATAAGCAGGTAAAATAAACATAGACAGGTAATCAACCGCTGCATCTTTGTAATTCAAACATAATACATATATTTCAGTAAAGTGCCATCTTAAACACAAACCTGCTGCCTGACAGGAAATATAAAGAGTGACGTGTTGCACCTGAAACAAGTAAAACTACCGTACATAGCAGGTTAACAATCAACCTGCTCGAAAAGTAACACTGGCATTACAGTCAGATATATACTATATTAAAAAAAAAACTAATCTCGATTTCAATATACAGGTTAAGTTACAGTAAGTGTGGCAAAGAGGGGTGACCAAAGAGAAGGGTTAAAGGTTGTAGTTGGTACCAGCTGTGTGTTGTGTTTGCACGCGTTGGCGTGTGAAAGACAGAGGCATGCTCGCCACCTTCCGACCTCCTTTATCAATCAAGAGTGTGAAAATCAAAAAGGGGGAAATCAACAGGAAGTTCAAACAAGTCTGGGTGCTGGTTTTTCAGAGAGAGAGAGAGAGAGAGAGAGAGAGAGAGAGAGAGAGAGAGAGAGTGTGACTGTGGCACTTGAGCTGGACACATTTCCCAGAATGCCATTGTGCTGTGTGGCCTGTGTGGCGCAACAGTCCTTTACTATAAAGATGAAGGCAGGATCAGATATTTAGTCCACCAGCGAATGCGTAGCTGGCTGACTAATTTGTTGTCTTCCTCTGCAATTGGCAATGATAGTGGTCCCCCCCCTCACCAAAGCGCCATCCTCCCACCTAACTCAGTGCAGTGCTCTTATTGCAAAATAAAGTGGCGCTAATATCTGTTACATTGGTCGAGGCAAGCTAAATAAAATGATTGAAGCGCTTTAAAATGTCTATACAAGGGTTGCAAGCAAACATGCAGAATGCAGCTGATACATATATAAACACAAATAAGTATTTAGCTATCTATTCATATATATATATATATATATATATATATATATATATATATATATATATATATATATATATATGTGTGTGTATCTATATATAAACTCTGCCCTGTGAAATTATAGAATAGCAGTGTTGCTACCTCACATAACAGCCATTATGTGAATACCCAAGCCTGTTGCCCAGGTATGTTTATGTGTTTATGTCGTTCTCAGCTCATGTGTGTAGAATGTATGTTCTTTTTTTGCATTACATCTAAGTCATTGACTCTGCTACATATCCATACTTTATATTGTATACTAGTTCACCTACGACTTATAGTAGTAATAACAACAATAACAATTGCTTTGGTTTTAAAAAATAAAGTTTTTTTTTTTTCTTAGTTTGGCATAGAGAGTTTAGAAACTGGCATCAGGATGAACCTGGGATGAGTCGTGCCACAATCTGGTACATTGGAGTGCAGATTTGCTGTGTCATGGTAGGAAATGCTGAAATGGGACGGTGAAAAAATGCTACATGTTCTGGTAAATTAAGTCTACTTCAAGTTGAATTTGCTTTGCTTTCTCAAAGCAAATCTAGTGTGTGAGAATATGGACGTGGTGAAGGATATGGCAGCGTGTCGGTGTGTGTGTACTCATGTGGACGAGATCAGGTATTTGCAATTTTACGTCAACTGTGTCTTCCTCCACAGACCGCACAGGAGTATTTATGTGTGTATGTGTATGCCTAACTGTCTTGCACTTACAGTCGTTGTGTATATACAGTACGTGTGTCCGTGTCTGCATGACTCTGCCTGTGCCCGTGCATTGTGGGTGTCTACTAGGTGTCTAGGTGCACGAGGGGCTGGTGGCGCTCTCCAGGGAGGACTGGGAGAGGCGTCTGGTGAGGGGTCCGATGCTGGGATCTGCCAGAGAGGAGGTAGGGAACAGCTTGTACCAGCCGCTGACTGTGGCAGACAGGTCCAAGTCCTCGAGAAGGATCTGGGCCATTCCCATGAAGCACTTGTGGTCCATACGCCCGTAATCCCCCCACACTATTACCTAGAGTGAGAGATGAGAATCAATTATACATACAGTCCAGGTAATGGGACATTTTAGAAGTCAGGAAGAGTTCTGTCATACCTGTAGGACTTTGCCCTGAGGACTGTCATCAAACAACAGAGCCTGCTGGTAGGTGGGGTCCAGATTCTTCTTCACTACTTTGGTTTTCTTCTTGGCCAAGCAGAGGCCATTCTCTAGCACATACACCTTCACGTAGGTCGCTGCAGGCAAAGCAACGAAAGACAACACAGTGATCAGACAGATTGGACAAAGAAGCCAAGTCGATAAAGTTTTAACGCAGAAGGTGAAGGCAGCTCAGAGTACCTGGTATGTTCTTGGAGCCCGGTTTGGGGGTCAACCGTCTGGCCTGGTTGACCTCCACCTCCAGCTGCCCTCCTCTATCTACCATGCCTACATGGACATCCCCTGTAGAGGGACAACATACCATGTCTAATAATCCAAAATACATATATATATTATCACAAACATTGCTTCACTGATGTCGCAATGGCCAATATCTAACTGCAGAGGGCGACACAGAGCTGTACGTATGTCTTCACAACCAGGTATGTTGGAGCACAGTGCTCTGTTCTGTTGTTTCTCACAAGCAATGACCTTTGCATGAAAGATTTATACCTCATGCAGGAATAACTTCACCGTGTTGAGTGAATACACTAGTATTGTGCAGTATTTTTAGATGCTGCTGCGCATCTCACAGTGAATATGTTCGTATAAGGCTGTAGAATATGTTCTCTGTCATCCTGCAACAATATTGACATTCTCGTGCATTACATCTTTAATTACCTATGATTGTTTTTGCATTGTTTAATAGACTTACAGTAATAGTTAATGAGACATTTCCTGTAAATCGTAATAAAATTGTACTTAAGGCCACAAAAACTATGAGTGCAAAGCATCTCGTAAAATCTCAGGAAGACACAAACTATACTTGACAGTAATGAGATGGACTGAACAGGAAAAGATGATGTTGTTGGTCTACTTCTTTAATGGCTTACCCATGGGGGGTGTAGCTAGTGTTTGCCGGCCGACAATCTGAGCGGGGCCTAGTCCATCCAGAAAGTCACTGAACTGGCTCTCAGGCCCCAGGCGTGTGGTGGGGAAGACAAACCTGAGCGGGAAAGAAACAGAATAATGGGACACTGTACACGCAAGGACGAGTGGATGAATGGCTGGTCGGGTACTCACGTTCCATCAGAGCTATTTGAGTTGGTGCTGCCGTCAGTTGAGTCCTTGCTGCCCTGCCGTGTCACTCGGTTCCTCATCTCCACCGCGATGCCGGTCTCCGTGCTCCGTCGGATGGTGCTGCGAAGCTTCTTCGTCCCGCCGTCTGAAAAACACAGAGGCCACAGCTCCGGCTTTAAGTGACCTTGTTTCAGCAGGATGATCCACTAAGCATAGTAATCAGAGGAAGTCGCAGAGCTGTCTGATAAGCAGGTCAGGTATTACACAGGACCGGTGTCTGCATGATAAGCATTTCATGGGGACATGCTGCATGTACATTCAGGCACAAATTGTTTTTTATGAAAAGATGGGAGTCCCCACATATCTTGTCCTGCAGATATTATGAAGACCGAAGATGGATGTTTCTGTCAAACATTTTTAAGTCTGTGAGATGGGCTGCACAGGAAATATCCACAAAGTTAGCTTTTTTTTTAAACTCACTAGAAATAAAGACAGATCCAGGTTAGCCCTGAGAACACCCATCTCTCCACTATTTATTTTGATGCAAGTTCAGTCGGGCAAGAAGGGAATCTCATATAATTTCCGCTGGGACGTCCCCGCGCTATTGGAAAAATCTCTCCACTTCACAGGTATTACTACGGCCCATTTCAAACAGGTAAAGCCCATTTTACAATGGCTGCTGTGAGTGGGGCGCAATAAGCTTTTAGGGGGACTCCTGAGCCTGACTTGCGAAGTAGAACACACAAACAAATTGGTGGCTTGAGGAATGTTTGCGAGTGGTGAGGTAGAGAGAAAGTTAGGAGAGGCTGAGCTGAAGAGGGGGACGGAGGGAGGGGGGAGAGGTGTTTAGGTTGTACAGCTCTGCTGACGCGAGGAGAACGGGAGCGAGCTGGAGAGCTACTAACCCCACAAGAAGCTTTCAGGGCATCATCCCCAGTAATGACACACTGGATCTCTGTGTGACTTGACACGCCGAGTTCAAAGTAGACACAGTCAAAGTGCTCTGGGCTCAGGCTGTGACATGGAAGGTTCCGCACTCAGACAACACTTCGTTTATCCCTTCCGTCACTCCCATATTTGTCTTGCCATCCATAGTTCTTCAGGTCCAAAGAGGCAATGTGGGCTTACGTCTCTCTAATGCACCTCAGGGAAACACACACTGATGCATGTATTTTGATGATAATTCTTAAAGCGTTAGTGCAAAATATTCTCACGGTTTTGCAAAAACGAGGATTAAAAGACATCGCCTTGAATTCTGGGAAATTATAAAAATCTTTAACTGACAGTTTACTTATAATAAACTGATTAATCTAGAAAATAATCATCAGATTAATGGATGAAAATTCATGAAAATAATCATAAATTACATTTATGTATACGCACAATGATATGTTCACTAGAGGAAAAAAATGCTAATTGTTATTTGCAGTTAATATTAAAACGCTGGAGGCTAGAGGCTGGTAGTAGAAAGGATGTAAAAGAGAGGGAGGGGGAAAGAAACACTTTCATTCTCCCCGACGTCTACAACTGTAAACAATAAAGCAATATAAAAACATACAATTCCCAAAGCCGTTCAACACAATGATCTACAGAGACACATGCAGACATCCACACACAAACGTCATGCTGACAGTTGGTATCGCTAGTGTCGGTACATTCACACCTCCGTGCAGCATTTACACTCTAACGCACAGAGTCTGCACGAGAGCAGTGTGTGCTGCAGGGTGACAGGTTAGTCAGACGGGAGGAGGAGAGCGCGGCTGTGAGGCCTAAAGACCTCCACAAAGACTTATTTCCAGGACTTCCCTTTGACAGGAGCTTTCTAGGCCAGCACATTAGGGTTTTAAATTCTTAAAAATGTCTTAAACCTTTTACAGACATCTCTAACTTTTTTTCCCTTCTAACGTGTTAATTGGGAGGTGAATCACTGGTTAACAAGGCAATATCACCTGCTTTACGTTGTTGTTACGACTGCATTTGCAGTCGTACACTTCTCCTCTATAAGGAGACTTTTAACAAGCGGCTGCTTTATTGTTGTCAGTTAAGCGAACATCCAGTCACAGCTGTACCACTTCATTAGCCCAAGCAACTCTAAGCTCATTAAGCATCCTTTTCCGTGCCCGTATCTCATCGCCATGACAACCGCAGACACCCCGCATCACCACCGTCACTATGGCAATAAACAGATAGCAAACAAAGCCACTTGAGGAGAGGGGGGGGGGGGGGGGGGGGGGGCTGCAAAAACAAAAAAGATGAGATTCAACAAGAGGAGAGAGGGCTTTGAAAGAGGGATGAAGAGTGAAACAGAAGAGAGAGGACAAGCAGAAGTAAGTGTTGAGGAGAAACGGGTGAAGAGGAAGATGAGAATGATGGGGTCCCATAGGTGTTGGACATGAGAGAGGTGCTGCCTTCTGCTGCCTTCTATTTATAATCCTGCAGTCAAGAGTGTGTGTGTGTGTGTGTGTGTGTGTGTGTGTGTCTGTGTGTGTGAGAGAGAAAGAGTTTGTCTATGTGTGTGTGAGAGAAAGAGTGTCTATGTGTGTGTGTGTGTGTGTGTGTGAGAAAGAGTGTGTCTATGTGTGTGTGAGAGAGAATGTGTGTGTGTGTGGATGTGTGTGTGTCTGTGTGTATACATATGTGTGTATGCGTGTGTGTGTATACATGTGTGTGTGTGTGTATACATGTGGGTGTGTGTGTGTGTGCGCGTGAGATAAAGAGTGTGTGTGTGTGTGTGGATGTGTGTATACATGTGTGTGTGTGTGTATACATGTGTGAGTGTGTGTGTATACATGTGTGTGTATGTGTGTGTGTATACATGTGTGTGCGTGTTTGCAGCATCACACCCAGACAAACTCCATGCCCTCCTGCTGCCATGACAACCCCCGCCCTCAGATCTGGACCCAGACAATAACCACCTGAGACAAATGGCACCATGGAGACAGCCTCATCTCCCATCACTTTTTTTAGTTTTTAATTCATTTTATTTATAGAGGCAACATTTCACTGAAACTCCTGCACTTTGCACCGACACCAGGAACCAAACTGGTGTAGAGTGAACTCTGCCCGGCTCATAGTTGAACCGCACGGGCCTGCTGGTCCTGAACACAGCTTTTAAAACTGTTATTCGAACATTATCAACTTAAACGTGTGTTTGATAAAAAGAATCATGGTGGTGAAATGTCAAAATAACCTCGAAAGCGAGATCATACACACACGAGTGGGACACCCCCACCGTAAACTCAACTCAACTATACTTCATTTAACTTCATATCCACATGATACTCATTTGTCAGCCCCCCCAGTGATCTCCTTCCTATTTAATCCCCTCCTCCTCGTCTGCGCTTTCCCTCCATTCGTTTCCATGGCAATGCGTCTGCATTGCACCAAGAGCCCCGGCTGCCGTGTTCGCTGATAAGCCTTTCCTCCTCACTCTGTGTCTCTCCTCGCTCGTATCGTCCTCTCAGCCTCGCTCCTCAATCCGCCACCACTTCTTTTTTATTTCTCCGTCTTTCGGATCTCACAAAACTCTTTCTTTCATGTATTACTGCTCTTTGTTTCATTGCTGTCCTCTTCCTATATAAATATACATTTATCTGCATTTCCAAAGTCTTTCTCACTTTTATTTTCCCGTTACTCAAAGTTCTCCAGTCCATCTGTACCACACTAACTTCTATCTCTTTTCCCGGTCCATCCCATCTAAATTATTTAGCGTATGTTCTCCTCTCCCTGCTGAACCAATATACAGTGTCAAATGCAACACACATCCTGGAAGGAGTAATTAGAGGAAGTCTGACATACATGACAAAAATAACAACATTACACAAGCTGTTGTGCTTCACCATGCTTGAGGAGACGGGGGTCTTTTTTGTGCTACAAGGCTATTTAAAGTGTCTCCTGTTGGCTAATACAATGTCCCAGAAGAACACGCTCATCACACGCACAAAACTTTCTTTCTCCGTGCAAAAGCCAAGGTATTCATTGAAACTGTCATGCGGGCCACATGCTTGATAATCATAATAACGGAAAGATCGAGTGACAGGGAAGAAGATTATGCTGAGAGGTAGACAGAAGTGACGGGGATGGTGAGAATTAATAGCTTCAGTGGAGAGAATTAATAGCAGAAAAGGTGGGATTACTGAAAAAAACGCCAACAATGCAGAAAAGAGCCACACACTGTGACGGCATGCACACTTGCACATGATGTATAGCTTCACTGTGTGTGTGTGTTTGTGTGTGTGTGTTCAATAGATCATTAAAGCTGCTCTGACATTTGGAGAGAACACTGATGAAACCTTTCTCATTATATGCCGTAATATAGAAAGCTGTTTTTAGACTCCCCGGCTGCGCCGACATGCCTATTGGATGCACCGGTGACGGCAATGATCCACCGTGCATAGCAACAGTAACTAAGCGGGAATGTTGGAGATGAAAGATCTGTGATGGCGTCTTCCCCACTGGACGCCTGCTAAATTTGGACAAAGGGAAGATTCAAGGTAGAAGAAGAAGTAGGAAGAGATTATGTAAATGTAGAGCCACATTCATGCATTGTACAGTTACATAAGATTCAGTAAGTCACAGTATAAAGTATAAACTTCCATATATATATACTGTATACTGTGACTCATAGATTTTTAGGCGAAACAAAATGTTACAATTAACTTTCATGGTGTTAAAACTCAGTGTGAAAGTGTTAAAGTTGTAAACAGGCACAACTCCCAAACCGCACAATGCCGTGGTAGCGACCTGTCAATCACAAGGTAGCCACGCCCTAAAGCGTACCCTGCTTTATGGTCTATTTCACTCTAAAAGGGACCATAGTTTACTAAATGAACATCATGCTGTGATGAAGAAGACTTGAAACTAGCGATTGAGACTATAAACTCATGTTCATATAATGTTTACCAAGGTAATAAATCAATTCAGAAGTAGGGTCATTTTCTCATAGACGTCCATACAATCAAACTCGTTCTTTGTTTTTAGTCGCCCCCTGATGGTCATTAGACAGAATGCAAGTTCAAGCCACTTCTGCATTGGCTTCACTTCTCAGATCCAGAGGTTACCGCCTGATTGTTTTCTGTAGAAGGATCCCATCAGCCCACTTCACCCAAGTGATAGTAACTGTTTCATGCACACTAGGAACTTAGACAGGACATCTCTGGTTAAAACATGACAGTGTGAACAATCAGAAGCCTGACTTTTTCTGTGCTTTGCTCAAGAGCACACAAAACAGCTGGAGGAGATTAATTCACAGTATCATTAATACAAAAATAATGCCTCAAGTTCAGCTAGTAGAACATTTATTTTTACCCTTAAAGGCTCTGAACGGATTTACTTATCCGGCTTCTTATTGTGGGCAGTGTGATTTTGCCTTAACACACAATTTTTTTAGAACTGTTTTGGTTATTTTTCATGACATATTTCTGTATTTCTGTTTATTTAACGATGCTTTTTACACTGGTTTGTTGTGGGCGGGGCCTAATTGGTTTGAAAAAGTTATGTCACGTAATTAAGTGCTCCAATCACAATTCAGCATTTGAATCAGATTCTGATGACAACTGATAAACAGCTTGGCCACTGTCAATCGAATTGACTAAATCCCACCCACACAGTCCTGATGGAGCAGGCTAACCGAGTGTTAAAGTTTGACATTTGGGAAAGTATGCCAAACTCAATTTCTGCGGTTAGCTTAGCATACAGACTGGAAACAAGGGGAAACAGCCAGCCTGGCCCTGTCTGAAGTTAATAAAATCAGACTACCAGTATTGTTCTCTATTATTCAACCATTTATGAGACACTGCCAGCATTCCACTTTTCTTAGACAGTTATTCAACTCTAAGAGAGCGTGTGAAAACAAATAAATGTGATGGGGAGTTAAGTGGAGCTTAGTATCCTAAGTGTTACTCTGTCCTTAATGATAATGCATGGGAGATAAACAAAACTAATCTCCCCCTGTTGTCTTTGTGTGCGTGAGAGTGACATTAACAGCTCAGGCAGGGACATAAGCCAGGAAGAGGTCAATGCAAGGCGATTAGTCTTTCTGAGAACCGCAAGGGAAATTTCTTGAAATCTAAAACCTTCACGTATGGCAGGATGTCTGTCAGCGAGTTAATATGCCACACGGGCTCCCGTCTAATGACAATTAATTACAATGAGGAAAAGAGTAATCCAATTCAGATGTAATTTCCTCTTGATTGCTCAACTTGGAGGATGATGGGCAAATGATGCAAGATGGCCGAACGACTTATACAGGAGATGCAGATGAGAAGAAACAGATGACATCAAATTGGTAGAAACTAACATGTTTCACAAAACCTTCCGTTGCCTGTTAAGCACTGAACATCACTTTCCACATACATACCCGGTGAGACAAAGAGGCAACAGAATAATATCTGGTGAACCGCAAATGGTCTTATTAAGTGTTAAAAGTCCAAATTCTGCCAGAGGGATGAGATATTTCCTTTTCCTTCTGATCTAATTGAACTACTTGTCTTCACTTCACGAAGCAGAATAATGAAGACAATTCCCCTTTGTAGAAAGAACATTGAACTCAGGGCAAGAAAATCCCTCAGACAAATCAATTTACATTCAGCAGAAAGTAAATCATCTCACTATCTTGTTCTGTCTGAATTAAGAATGAATACTATTTTACAAAACCAGACAAATTCCCAATCAATGTTTCCTGCAGTGCAGCAGCAGCAGCCACCCTGTTCTATAACACAGATTTAGAACTCAACCTGTATATGTTCTCATTGGCTGAGAAGGAACTACAAGTGTGTGTTGCTCCTATGCACCAAAAGCTGCCCTCCAGTCCACCCTTTCTTTAACAGCACCATACGGCAAATGTCAGCAGTGTGTGCGTTCTGTATTAGAGTGTGTTTACAGCGCTCTTACATCAAGAGAAGTGGTAATGATACCCTGATCATAGGGCTTTTACACACAGTCCCTCATAAATGCACACAACACGGTGACTCACCTCACGCACTTTTGAGCTCGGTGACACACACTGCCACTTATTGCCTGTTAAAGCCTTGCAGGGGTGCCTGTAAGTGCTCTTGCTCATTTTCGACCCGGGTTGCTAAACCTGAGAGCTCTTACTCTATTAGTGTGGTTTGCCAGATCGGCTAAAAGCCCCCCAACATATATGGGAAAGAACACCGGAGTTGGTTCTGTTGTGTAAAATACTGACATGATGTAATATGCATCAAAGAAGAAATAGCAACTCCATGAGCTCCAACAAAGCACAAGATTTGAGTTGTTGCTGCGAAAGGAAAAGTTTTGGAAATATGCATATTTGCTTTCTTGCGGAGAGTAATTTGAGGCCACAGCCAGAGGCGGTTTCGCTTAGCTTGGCTTAGCACAAATAACTGGAAGCAGCTAGCCTGGCTCTGTGCAAAGGTTTAAAAAAAAAAATCTACCAACGAGCATCTCTAAAGCTCACTGTGTTATAACACCTTATATCTCGTTTGTTTATTCTGTACAACTGAAGTGTAAAAACAAAACAGTTGTGGTTTTACAAGGGGGTCATATTTATTGGCTGGTTGCAGTAGATTATGTAAATGATGTGGTTCTAGACCCTTAGTGATGCAGGTGGGGAACTGTGGCTTGCAAGCTAACGGCCAACATGCTAGCCAGGCGGGGCACGCAAGGGCTAGTACATCATTTCACTCATTCAGAATTTAAATAAAGAGGGGGGAAAGTTCTCTTATTGCTAACTGCATGCTTACTGTTAGCTAGTAACTCTCTGCCTCTTCTGTCTGACTAGAAACTGCAGTTTCTACAACTTCCTTCAACTTCAGCCATCTTAAATGCTGGAGTGGCCAGACTCCAACTTGCAACCTCACAGTGACAAAAAGACACCAGGAAGTGCCTTCTTAAGCTTCAGCTGGGCTGGTAGGTGGATTTTGTTACCTTCGGACAGACCCAGGCTAGCTGTTTCCCCGTTTCCAGTCTTTATGCTATGCTAAGCTAAGCTAAGCTAACTGGTGCGCGTGGTCGCTTCATATTAACATACAGACATTAGATTGGTATCAATCCTCTCGTGGGACTCTCAGCAACAAAAAATGTCCAGATTTTCCTTTAAATATAAAGGTTGCCTCAGATTGAAGGTTCAGTGCCTTACAATTTCACACTTTGTTGAAAGGCTGTGTTTTTCCTGTAGACACACACATTTATATGCACGCAATAGCAGGTATACAGGCACAAAGGAAGACATTCACAGTTGAACGGTTCATCTGTCTGGCTAAGAATAGAGCGTGGAGCATGGAGGAGTTGGTGGGCGAGATCAGGAAAACATGATAGACGCTCTGAGTGAAAGTGAGAGCAAAAACAAGATGGAGATGAAGGGAGGAGAGATAGCAGAGACAAAATTAAGATGTCAGTGAGCTGGAGGAAACACAAAGAGGGAGACGGGGGAGTGGAGGGAAGCTGATCGCAGGTCAGCTTAGCTGGTGTTTGGTAGCCCCTAAAAGCACCGGTGGGGAAGAGAAAGCTTTTAGAGACACGAGTAAGGTTTCAGTTTGCGTGTGTCAGGAGAGTCAGTGACTCGATATGCTTCAAAAAAAAAAAGAATCGAGGTGGTGGAGCCCGAGGTGGGGTGAGGGAGACTACAAAGCTCAAAAAGACTCAAAGAGTATTTTTTCCATGAGTCATAGCGAGAATAAATAGCCATCATGTGTAGTCCTCCTGTGAAATAGCTATTATTATGAAAGCACAGTTACCACAGGCCGGATGATTCAATGACTTTCATTGTTGCTATTCTAACAATCCTCTGCTTTGTATCCACTGTTCCAAAACAGCTTGGGATACAGCTTGCTCATTTTGCTCAAAAGCCGTTCCTGAGCTGTCATGATACGTGTGAAATTCCCTTCAGGTACGACTTTTCCCTCGAAGGGTCTGATCGCCGTGAGCTCTCCAAAATTCCTAAAGTGTGTTGCTGTGACTCAGAAACGGAGCTGGAAGTAGGGCACGAGTGAGTCACCCTGAAAGAGCACTGAGTGCTCCAATGCCAGGTCTATTCTCTGGTCTAGGAGACACATAGAGGCCGACTGTTTTTGACCAGTGGACATACTCCTCTGGGAACTTTAACTGTGTTAATTCTTTCTCCTGCCAAAACCTCCCTTGTCACTTTCATGTGCTAAAATATTACAAAGCCACTCAAGCATCATGAATAGGACAATTAAAATATATGGCAACATAATGTACAATATACAAAACATGATTGAAAGTATTTAGGGAACTACAAAGACCATTCATGTACACTGTAGTTCAGGCTAACTGATCAAAGCAGAGCTTTGGCTAAACATTGTACCGTCAACAGTATCAGCACGTCTCTTTGCTTATTTATCTAATAAACAGAACTGTGGGCGAACGTAAGCTGAAGACAGAAAACTCTGAACTCCATCGCTGGGACTGTGAATGACAGAATTAGTCAGATATCATGATTTATGTTGCAAGCATTTATGCAAGCATACATAAGCATATTGTATCCCAAGCTGTTTTGGATGAGTTTCTGTAGTAGAGAAAGCTGCATCGCTTCGGTAAATGTGCTCCACACACACAGAAACAAAGCTTACAAAAGGGATTTCGTTCCTAGTATTTGGCAACAAAACAGAATAAAATTCATGGCACTGCACTTTGGTTTGTGACACTGAATGAAGCAGTTTTTTTTTACCGCCAGGCAAATAAAAACAGAAACACCTGTGCTATTTTATTGAAACGCAAAATAAAAGAGAAGCACGTTAACATTAACGGCAATGGTTTAAAGCATCTTCACACATCTTTACTCCCAGGTTGGAAGTACAGTTCCAGTTCCAGCCAACTCAGATATTTGTCTGACAATGTGTCTGCTACTGGTCTCAGGACAAAGTTGGAATCAATTCAATAAGCAAAACAAACAAGTATTCTCTTCCTGTGTCACATTTTTCCTTCCCTGTGTCTGTTTCTTTTCAGTGTCTCTGGTTTATTTCCAACAGTATCTACATCACCACAGAAATACACACAGAGAAGACGGAAAGATTTAAATAAAGAGCATTTGAAAGGAATTCAAAAGGGAGGTTGAGAAAATAAAGAGGATGGGTGTTGAGTGGGTTTAAATGGAGCACTGAGGTGATAAGTCAAGGATAAGGCCGTGTTCAGCGGTGGAGTGAGTCACCCGTTAGACCTGGGAAACCGTTTGTTTGTGTGTGTGTGTGTGCTTTCTCCTCACCGATACCAATAATAGCAGGTAATAAATAGAATGCAGATTAAAATGCCATCCTCAACACTCGCCTGTTACAAAACCCAGAATAATGAGGCAACGGCACAGTGGGAGTGGGGGCTATGAATGGAATTACGTCAGGAAAACTGAGGTAAGACGTGGAAGAAAAACAAACATCATCTTAGTAGGAATGCAGGAAAATAGCCCGTATCAAAGGGTCTAAATATGGAAGCACACCTTCTACAGTAATCTCAATCAGTTTCTGCAGTCACGTGCATCTGTAGGCAACGGGACAAGATTCTGGCATTGGAAGCATTCTGGTTTCGTAGTCCGAGCAGTTTTGATCATGTTTGAGCAGTCTTTGGTTGAATGCAGGTAAACGGTCCATGAGAAGAGGAGAAGAGAAGGAAAGCATGTAAACTGACTACTTGTGAAACAATCCGTTCATTGACCAGCCCTAATTTTGAGATGCCAAATGGATTGTTAATATGAAAATAATCTGAGTAATGACCGTTAACACTAAGAACTGTCAGAGGTCTCAGCTGCTGTCGAAAAATGTTGACAAGTCTTAAAGAAATGTTCTTGTCCTGGACATCGAAGGTCAATTTGTGTGCAGATGTTTCCATTGGAGTTTGTGTTCCTAATACGCAGAATGCTGTGAATCAGTTCAGACATTTACTCAATTATTTTTACTATTTGTGTACAGTGGGATATGGAACAATGGAAAAAGCTTTAGATGTATGACGGAATTAAGTTTGTTAGAAAAAGTGTGAATACATTCCATCATTGTTACAAATATTGTGAATGTATCGTTTCACCCCTAATGAGGACTGCTATAAAAGGCCAGATTATTGGAAGAAAATCAAACCAAAGTTGCCAAAAGTTGAAAGCCAACTAAGAGCCTCTGATGAGAAAGGCTCTACTATCCGAGGACAGATAACGGCTGCTTTACCAAATAGAAAACAGGAATTCTCCTTTTCAAATAAACTTCCTTGCTTGCATAAGAGTTTAACGGGACAGATTCTGACGATAGTTCTAAATTGACTGGATCCAATTCACAAAATTGATCACGGCTAGAACATACCCTGCAGGAACTCTGACACAATAACAAAACCATAACCACATTACCTCCTAATAGCCCTTTAATGGTGAGACGCTGACATATCACCCAACTGTCTCCGTTCACTTTGTCGTTTTTCTTTATGTCTCTTTCAGCCTCCTCAGTGTTCACTAACTTTCTCTATACTTCTTCATTCATTCAGTGATGCTTTGGTCTCTCATTTCCCCCCTAAGGTTCACTTTGCAACCACCATAACATACAACAGCAAGTTATTCAATAATATCAATCAATCAACGGCAACAAGACATATGGTTAGTTTGTCTCTTGTTTAGCAAAATTAACCCGAAATCCAAAATACTTCCCTCACACATCTCTTCTCTGGGTAACAATTCAAACAGTGGCTTTTCGAGTACCCACCGAGCGAAGCCAGGGACCAGCACCTGGGCCGACCCGCCCCGTTAACCAATCGATGCGCGTATCACTCGGTCCACGGAGCAGCGACAGCTGACCAAATAGGGCCGGTAACGCCAGGAACGAACACATAGAGGGACCCTAAAGGAACCCGACCGGGCGAGGAGGAATGTTTGTCTGTCACTCTGTCTGTCTGTCTGTGTGACCTTTTGTCCGTCTAGCTGGTTATAAATTATAAAGTAGGGAAAACCACAGATTGTGGTTGCCCGTTTCGGCCTCTCTGGGTCATTGAGAAAACAGCTTTGTTTGTCTCCAGGAACTAATTTCCAGGCTCAGCCTAGTAAAGTTGTGAGGTAACAGCTTATAACGAGTAGAACAGTGACTTGTTGTTGGATGGATATTACGTAAAATAATCTACATAAAATACCTGGATTGTCATTTAATTTACAATTAAATCAATTGAAACCTTGTTGTTGTTGTCTTTAGCCTACCTGAGACAAATTTTAAATAGGATTGAATCAATCCTCCTTTTTCTCCCCCAATACAAATACAAATAAACTCTATAATAAGTCCAGATCCAATACCAATGCTCTCTTTTTCCCAAATGTTCCAAGAAAACTATCATGCAGGATCTCACGATGATATAGCTATAACAAGATGTGATATAGATGGAAAAGGAACGAGCTGTGCATGATCCTGTGATTTTGTTCCAGGCTATGATGTGTTCTTCTGGCAGCTGAGAACATCTAAATTTAGACACACCACTCGTCTCCTCTTCTCTACATCCTCAGCCCCTCCTAGCCTCCTCATCTACACTTTTCCCTCCGTTGTGCTCTCCTCATCAACACGAACACAGAGACATGAAAGCTCCTGTGGTGAAAATATCGACAGTTCTTCCTGCGTCAGACAAGTGTCAGCTGTGCCTCAGTGCACCAAGCTCTTTGTGCGAGCGCGCGCGCGTGTGTGTGTGTGTGTGTGTGTGTGTGTGTGTGTGTGTGTGTGTTGAGTACGGGAGCAACAGCCATCCTCACACAAATGGGAGACAGAAGCAGGTAATGATACAACATAATGAAACAGGATTAAGGTGAGTGCGTGTGCCTGTGAATGTGTCCCTGAGTTCATCGTCCATTAGGCACACGGGGACCATGTCAGAGCCGTCATGAGAAGAGCAGAGAGTAGTAGAGAGACGGACCTAAATGGTCTGGTTGTATTTATTCTCAAAATCCAGTGAAGACTGAAGTTATGTGAGAAGTTCAGATCATTCAAAGATGGACAGAGTTGCTTTCCTACTAGGAAATTGTGACATTAGCATGAAGGAGCGAAAAACTGCCAAGTATTGAAAGTTAACGTTGAACTTTGCTTTGTCAGATTCTAAGATCTATTTTCTAATTCCTTGAGGAGATATTTTAACCATATAACCATTTTAAATTGTAAAATGTTAGAAAATAGTGAAGTTCATTTGTGGCATTGTTCACGAAAAAGTACTGAAATAACTGTAGAGTTATCAAATTACTTTTGAAAATCGTATTTATATACACCAGGTATCATTTTTGGTATTGGCACAGAAACTCGGGAATCCTAAACCAGCAATGAACATGCTTTTAAACCGTACCCAGCCTGCTACACAAGCAGGAAGCAGCAACGCTTAGATAACCCTCAGTAATAAGACGGAATGTTCTCACAGAATTAGACGTACATACTGTACAACCACAGAGCGAGCAGGCATGCAGAAAGACAGCGTTCTGAAAAGTTGACAGTTCAACGTATTGGAAGGAGAAGCAGAATGTGCTAATGGCATGCTAGAAGCTGAACAACGCCCTTGTTAAAGAATTGAACTGCGTTGAAATGTGTAGCATCCCCTGCTCCTCCTGGCCCCGCCTCTCAGCCTTTACCAAATCCTCGACGTGCGACCTGTTTTTCCTATTTCCCACCAGGAGGGACTGGGTTTGCGTACGCTGCTGAGGCACAAAGCAAGAGACACTTTTGTTGCAGCTGCACAGTTTCTGTAATTACACCACACAGGACCCATACTAGAACATAGCGCCGCTATCATTGACAAACAGCCACCATGCACACGAGCTGCTACAGAGTTAAACACACAATAGTGCTGCAGGCTTTTAAAAAAACAACAACTAATTACATCGATAATACCACGAAAGGTGAAGCCAGTGAGAGCTTGTTGAATTAGATATTACAGGTGGCAGTGCACCATCAAGTACCCTTTGGAGTGGATTATGCTAATGTTATTGTGCATTCACTGAAACAAACAGTGTAGGCATTAGTTTAACAATCTCACTGCACTGGGAAACATTTAATCATTTTAAAAAGCAGGAGTATTTTTGAAATGTTAATGCGAAGCCAGGATAATGATTAAATGTCTTGCCAATTAAGAATTTAATCTTCATTTGGAAATAAATATGATTTGATGCTTTAAATCTAAACCCAAATTGAAACAAAAGATTGTTATCCCCACACTTTAGCCAATAGGCAAAACTGAAGCTGGGGAGAGCAGAAGAGAAAGGGAGACAAAAACAGTGGAAGCAGACAAAAAAAAAGAAGAATGGAAGGAAGGATAATGAGGAAAGGAGTGGGCGAAGGGACAAAAGGAGGAAAAAGTCACACTGACCTAAAGCTGAAACGGTGGCAAAAAAAGGACAAGAGAGAAGCTATCTTGGGATGTAGAGCATCGTAGAGGAAAGAAATGACACTTAATCTTAAGAGTTTACCTCCAACAGAATCATTTCAAACTGTTAACTGACCTTGCTGGTTGAGCTGCTGCGTGCTCCTGCTCCACTGCGACAACCCCACGATGGCCACCATCTTGGCGCCCAGACTGGAGCGCCGCTTCTTGTTGCCGGCCAATGACGTGGAGTCCGGGCCCCCGCCGCCCGGACTCTTCTCCAGGCTGTACATGGTCCCCGAGATGCTGGAGGAGCGCACCACGTTCCGAGCCGCCGCGCTCAGCCCGCCGAGGCCGCTCATCCCGCCCGGGCTGGGCACCTCCACAGAGCTGCTGAGCATCATGGTCCCGCTGGAGGGGGGGGGGGGCGGGACCGCGGAGATGGAGCGGGGCTGAGGAGGGAACAACAAAAAACGGATGTTAAGGTGAAGGTGGAAGTAGAGAGGAGGGGTTGAAGGGCAGCTCAAATAAAAAGGGGCATCTTGGTGTGCAGTGTGTCTGAAAAACAGAATAGTAGCTTGTCTTACAGGACATTGAGTTTAAATTCCAACCTCAAACGCTTTCATTTTAATTCCCCACTTATTGCAGAGGCAGCAGAAAATGACTTCCTACTCCACAAAAGACAAATAAAGAGTGAAAAGCTGTGAAAAATGTGTTGCTGATCTCCGATAATTTTGCAAACTCAGAAAAGCAAAGAACACAGAGGACAGCAGACGAGGAGAGTGCAGATGGCAGCAGACTGTTCGAGTGAGTTAAGAAACATCTCGACTCACACACACACACACACACACACAAATGTCAGGGCTGGCCTGCTGTTGAGGGGTGACCCTGTCAGCTAGTATTAGTCTTGTGTGTTGTTGTTGTTTTTAGAATCTTAAACAGTGACACATGATAAAGTATACAGCTCAAGTCAATGGCTGGCTGAATCCCTGGAGGACACACCTTTCACTTTACTTTGATAAACTTTTTAATATCTGCACACAGAGCTACAACTGTCACAACAGGCCATTTTCACGGGAGACATCTTGACTCGTCACAGGGGGAAAAGCAGAGGGTTTCTTACTAATAGCTTAATGATGGCTCCATTATATTCAAGTGTCCCAGTAAGCCGTGACAGTGTGACAGTGGGCCAGCATGCAGCCGTCATTCATTTTATTATTTGCACCTGTGCTACTCCTCATGTGACATGTCAAAATGTCCTCCTCTCCTTCACTCTTTTCCTTCTCTCCTTTCCCCTTCTCTTCCCCAACTTCAGAGTGATTATGCTGAGGCTAAACCGACCGCGCGAGGGCACATTAAAGATGGAGACGCTCTGTGGCCAACATCTTGCTTCCACACGCATTCTTTTTAACTATTTCTCTTTCTTTACTACTTATCTTCCATATAACTTCTCTTTCCACCTGCTTCACCATTACGGCCCCAGCTCTACGTTTACTTCTTCTCCTGTTTTTTTCTGTTTTTTTTACACAGTAAGTACAGCAATGCAGTATTTATCTGTTTCAGAGCGTACTTAATAAGTGCCTCGCAAAAATATGTTTGATGCCATGACTCCAGCTCAGCTGGTATGCTTCAATACACCACACGCTATATGCACGATCATTTAAGAGCCTGCAGCCATGCAGCTTTGTAAAGCTGTACTTAGGCACAATGCTAACATGTTAACAATGACAATGCAAAATATGCTGATGTTTATCAGATATAATATTTAGCATCGTAGTTAGTTTAGTGTGCATGCTAACATCTGCTAATTAACATAAGCTATTAAAGCTAAGGCCGACTCAGTTTTCGCAGGTATTTGGTCAAAAAAGGATTGGACGAATTCAAATTCAAGCCGAGGCCTCTACAGTTACTACTGACATCAGAAATTGAAAAATAAACTCTCTGACCACCGGCCGGTTCGGCCTGGAGTGGATCGGCCGCTCAGGGTTCTTCCAGAACTTCCCGATGGCCAGCGTGTCCCGGGTACACAGTCTAATTATTGCGTGGCGCGTTACGTGTATCAGCTACAGACAACAATAGAAGACAGTAGCGCCAAGCTTGCCATAAAGTCGAAGCCGATGTTAGAGCTCTATCGGAAACTCAAAGTGAATATTTAAAGATCATTTTTCCTTTCTTCGTAATGTGTACTACTTTATGTTCTTTGGGGGGAGTTTGTCTCATCTGGGTTTTAACTCAAAAATATATACAAAATAAATAATTGTATTGGACCTATTTTAGATTTTATGGAGAGACATATTTCCCAGCTAACTTTGCCTATGAAGGCAATCTCTGGACTCATGTTTCTGACGTGACTAAAAGACATCAGTTTTACATAATCCACCACTAAGTGCAGGAAACGGTGCACAAATTCCTCTACTAAAACACTCACTCCTAAGACTGCAAGTCATAAATAAAACATATAAAGTAGTGAAGTTGCCCTTAATGCATTTTTTAAATTGAAGATGTAAATGCCCTGTGCTTCAGATGTCTCGGTAAATCATCATCTCTGCCCTGCTTTGTCACACCAACACGGCCGCGATGCTTACGGACCAAGAAAGTGTTGCTCACCACCACTTTTTGTCGGGATTCATTTCGCCGTACTACAATAACTGAAGTGGGTGCTATTGAGGAACGTTGAACTGACGTAGCAAAGGGCACATTTTGGCATTTTGTAATGAAACTCAGAATAAACCAAGTGGAATACCGCATGCTTTGTACAGAGCTACCGCAGTGACATTTGTTATGAGTAGAAAAGGATATTGAGGGGGAAAAGAAAGAGAGGGAGGGGGGGGGTTGAAATCTAAAATTCAGCCTTTATGCCCTTATATTCTTCTCCTCTCGTTTTTTGCCTTCCCTCTCTTCCCCGCTCGCCCTCTCTTCTCTATTCCAGCCCATGCACACTTCTCTCTGGGGGGGCCCGCTGTGCTTTGAACACGCAGCGAACAGAGCCGGATAAAATGAGGGTAGGGGAGGGATCTAGTAGGACGCCGATAGAAGATAGACAAATAGACTCATTCTGCTTTCAGAGCGCTAAGAGGACGGAGAGGACCAAGTGAGAGAGATGTGGGAGGAGAAGATGCTTCATTATGAATTGACAAAAAGGAGGAAAAGAAGTGCAGGTAGCTGGGGCCTGATCTGTGAGAAATAATGAGAAAGAGAAGGAGAGGGAGAAGACTACTGAAACATGCATCCATTCCTCCTCTCCTCCTAATGATGAGATCCTCAGGCTGTGTGTGTGTGTGTGTGTGTGTGTGTGTGTGTGTGTGTGTGTGTGTCTCTCTCTGGCACCAAAGTGAAATAGGGTGAACTTAGGTGTACTGTATATACTGTATATATATTTTGACATCTAACTATGTCGGTTTCATTGCTTAGTTGTGAGTTTGTCATGTAGAGATTCATCAATTTAAAGGAATAATTCAGACAGTGAAGACAGACAGTGAATCGTTTCAGTCATGGTCAGTTTGGACTGCACTGACAAATGACCCCTTTTGTTGCAGTTGACAAATACAAGGACATTTATTTTATTTATTCTTGGGCAGCAAAGGCAGAATAAATAGAGACGAAACATCTCTCAGCTTTTAAAGAGTTATCCTGTGCTGTGTGAACTCCACAGCTTATAAATCAAACCACTAAAGAAAATGTAATATTTGTTTTGTTAGAGTGGGGCATGAGTACTCTTTATCAACAATCTTTGGAGATGCCACCATGTACCAGGGGCCCCACACTGTGTTTTGCAGGACTGAAGAGTACAACCAGGAGCCCATCTATCTTCATCTCTGTGCCAGACAGCTTCCCTGTACGTCTCTGTGCTCCCTAACATCTCATGTCAGAGCTCATTTATTTCTCCTCCCGTCAGCACACCCGTCACCCTCCAGTTCTCATATAACTGATGCTATTGCAGTATCTACGCCAACGTCTTTAAGAGTGGACTATTTGCTGTTTAGAACGAACAGTCGTCCCTCGTTGGCGTCACACGCAAACGCAGAACTTGAAACCTGACCAGACGGATTATCGGGTGATCTCGTGATATCGCGTGCAAAGGTTGGGGGTGGGGGGACCCTGACTGTTCTTCCCTGGTGTCATATTACATCTGCAGAAGAACCACAAGACATGATTTTCAGCGTGAATAAGCTCAGCAGGACTGCGTGCGGTCAGTGGAAGCTGATGCAGAGAAGCTAAGGGTAGAAATGTGACCTCTCCTTTCGGTTTCTCGCATAAACACAAATGCAAAAAACCTTGTAATTAGATATAGATAGTGATGCATTAATGATCTCTTTAAAATATGCTGCCTTATTCAGGCCACATTACCACTGTCGGTCACTTAATTAACCTACAGTTTAGCTGCAAAGTAGATGGTAACAATATACTGAAGGTCTAAACATTTTTTAACTTGTTCTTATTCATTGCTTTTACCTTTCTTTAATCTGTTTTTACTCATTGCCTACACTTGGTGTTTTTTTGTGTTTGCTGGTGGATGTTTTGCTATGTGTCTCTGCCAAGCCGAGAGTGAATGCACCCGAGTTATAGCTAAATGAACAGAGAGAAAAAACAATATCTATCAGCACTGGTCATTGGACATTGGTCAAATGTCATCAGATAAATTGCAAATAATCCGCATCTCTTTCTATTGAACGAGATGCCATGTGTGGTTATCTGAATGTCAACCACCATTGTTTACCACGAAGAGCCAGTGTGTCACTGTTAATTTGATTAAGGCCGTCCTGGCTGACACGTCTGTATTTGTAATTAAATTAAGGAGCTGATGTTTTTAGGTTAGGTTAGGTGTGCCTAACACCTGTTAGTGTGCGTTTCCCAGGTGTGCTTCCTTCATTCTTCCCTGGTAATTGGTGTCAAAATCCCAACTATAGGATACAGGACATTTAATATATTGTACAGTTTAAGGAGGATGTAGCTTAGATTATTAATCTCAGTGCAGAAGACAAGCCGTGAGAACATGACCAAGAAACTGATTTAAAAAGAAACAATTGGTGAGGTTCTCATATATCATGTTACTACTATGTTGTTACAACATGTATGACACTGCATATTCTGATCATTGATTTATTTGACATGTTACATCCTAGACATGTTGTGAACATGCAACTAGAAATGGAGTGCACAAGTGAAAAGATAGCTAGAATTAAAAATAACTTTGCGATGAACAGTCGCACGGCAGTGCACACGGACAAGCAGGAGCTGTAACTCACTTCCTGTTGAAGCCACCATGGATACTTATAGGTTATGATCCTGTATGTGTCGGCCCGGCGCCTGCTGCCATTGTGTTGTGCCTGGTGTCGTGTGTGTGGCTGATGTACCTCTCTCTGATCATAAGGGGTCTGTTTAGGCGAGAAAACCGAAGGCTGGCGTTGCAGCTACACACACACACACACACGCGCGCGCGCACACACAGAGTAAAGCGTGCCAGGCTGTGGGGGGGGGACTGAGAGCCAAATGGATCACACACAAAATCCAGCGCAGTGCAAACACACATATGCTGTACTGAATGTACGTGCCAGAGTGTGGCAGAAGAGAGAGGAATGTTGAACGACAGGGGTCCGATGCCTTGGCTGATGAACTTGAATTAACACCCAAGTCTTCTGTAAAACACTCGGCTATGACACAGATTTGATTTCTTCTTCTTCTTCTTCTTCTTCTTCTTCTATCACATTGACCAAGAGAGAACGGTGTATCAGAAAAATAACTGACCAGATACAGTCAAATCGCCATAAGATATTCACAAATTTCCCATTTCACACTCTTCAGAGCAATTGTACGCCCGGTGCAGACACACACACACACACACACACACGGACACAAATCTGAATCAAATGCCAACAGCCGTGAAATTAACAGAAAAAGGAGTTGATGAGGAGCTTTTGCGTTGCCTCTCCTATTTGGCCCAATCAAATGTATTATCCAATAAAATCTTTAATGAGGTCAGTCATTGAGTCACCCCCTCGACATCACCTTGTGACAGCAGACAGAAATTCGATCCGTCACACCATGTTTTCACACAGATTGCCTGGATCGTGTTGCATCGGCTACGGCAGGGTGGCAAAGATTTACATTTTCTCTACCACAGCGACAATTGAAATCTAAACCCCTATCGGACCTTTATTTTTGCACTTTTGCTCCATTCCCAAGATCTCAGCTATTAACTTGGTGAGTACAGTGTAGAATCACTCATCACTAGCTTCGCCCAAATTCCACACTAACCCCTCCACAGCTGAGCTAGCAATACACCGTTTTTTTTGTCTCAGCGGTGAATCAAAAACCTTGTCCAGGATTTCAGCCAGCAGCCTTTTTTGAGAAGTGAGACCTGTCTCGTATCATCACTTATCACCCCACAGCTGTCTCACCAGCTCAAAGGAGCTCTCTCTACACACCTCCGTGGGGAATCTGGTGTGAAAATGAGACACACTACATCACTGTGGTATCTCCTCTGTCTCCCTGCGGGGACTTATATTTATTTAACTTATATTTATTTTCTCCAAATGTAAAATCCGTTTCCTACCCGTTCCCCTTGTTGCACTCCAAAAGGTTGGCCCTAAATCTCGACGCGCTCTCATCTCTTGCCGTCCAGCACTAATCAATTCTCTGTGTGCCCTCTTCTCCTTTTCATCACCGTCAAAAGAAGGATGATGAAGTTGTACTCTGTCAGCAGCAAAGGGGGGATGGAGAGCTCGCAGAAAATAGAAAAATAAAAAAGCCGAAGTGGCTGGACTGGAAGGAAAGTGGGTTAAGGGGGGTGTGATGGATGAGACTGGGAGATTTCCTGACTCATGGCCGGCTTTCTCATGGTGACTAATGTGGTCAGTGACATCTCTCTCACTGCCCATAAGCCACCCAGCCGCATCTCTTCACCCCACCTGGGATGCTGGTAGCTGCCCCCTGAGGTGGAGTAGCACACTGACTCTCATCCCACTTACCATGTCTGGATCACCGGGTCCCAGCTTAGACAGCATGGGTTGTTGTGGTCCACCAAAGCTCGCCTCCCTGTCTTATTCAGTGCTAAACCTCTGGAAGGGATGTGTGCATTGGAATGCAGCAAGATTTCTGAGGGAGGACAAGATAAGAGCCGTATATATCTCTCTTCCCGCTTATATTTTTAAGACTTCTATTATCGGCTTTCAATGTTTAACTCTCCCATCTTCCTTTCATGTTTGAGTGTTTGGCTCATCCGTCAGACTGATAGTGGTCTTTTGGAACAATAGGATATTAGTTAGTCCGTGTTATTTGCCATTGATATAATGGATTTCAAGGCTGGAATTGTCGTCCACCGTTGTGATTATCTACATTGTAAATCGTAATATGCAATTATGTTGTAAGTGATTTGTGTATTCCAGTATGTCTTTAAACTATTGTTTATATGCAGCCCTTTGTGAGGACGATAAACTACACACATTGACAATTACCTTCATGGGACAATTTGCAGATTTTCAACCTTATCTCTCTCTATCCGAACTTGGAATATAGTGTGAAAAATGCCTGCATTTGCCGATGTTCTCAGTGTCTTTGGGGTGCAACTGCAAGATGTGTTGTTCTTCCTGCATCCAGCGCCATCATTTGATTGGACAGCGACATAGCTGGATGCAAAGAACTGCAGGCTGCTTTGATTTGTCTGGGAAGCCAAAAAGGAACTTTTTTTATTCCATTTGCTCGTATTGCAAACTAGGGATGATTCCAACAACGAAAAAGGCATCCAGATCTATGAATGCAGAGGATGTTATGGATTATTACAGTGTACATGTTACTGTACTTTGACTGGGTGTCAGTAGCTTGCTTGGAATGCATCCTGGTACATATAGGCACTGCCAGCACGGCTCTGCAAGCAGGAGAAACCGTTTCTCAGTCAATATCGTACACACTGAGAAACGTATCGCTTCAGTGGACTTCATCCAACACTGATTGGACATCGACATAAAGGGTAGCAATGACAGTTAACACAGCTACTTCTAATTAATGTCATCTCCTTCCTTTTGTAGAATTTCTTTCATAGCAGACTTGTCTCTCAGAGACAGGTTTTTTGGGTTAACAAGGAGTGACTCTCGTGCATATGATGGAGGTCACCTCTGCTGCAGCAGCAGCAGCCTTTCCACACATATCAGGGGTTGAGAGGAATTGATTTTCTGAAGACTGCTGTTGCAGTCCAACATAGCTTGATAAAAATTCAGCGGCATTCAACTGGATGATCTCCTGACTTTGAGTAATTCAAAATAAAAACCAAACCCACATCCACATCGGTTTAAACTCTTGTGGATGTGATTCAATCCGAGTGCGCAGAATAATCCCATACAAGACGATAGAATCCCATTACCAAATACAGTTTGAAGTGGGGAAAGAGGCGCAGTACCGACTAAGCATTCATTATCAACCAATCACAGCTACTCTCTTTGATGAAGCATACCAGTTGGCCAGTGAATTGTGCCTCGCAGATGGTTGTCTACAAGTGCACACAGCCAAACACAACAACAGCGCACGCACACACACATAAAGGTGGACCCAGACGCACACAAAGACGCCTGCTCATTACTATGATAAGTGTCTGCTCTGCCCCTTGATTGTTTTCATTCTATTTTCATATTTTAAAAGACCAGGACCAGCAGCTGCCAGCTACAGATCTGAAGTGTGGTCACATGTGTCCGTGCATATGTGAGTCTGTGTGGGTGTGCTGCACTGGAGGGCCTTTGCCCTCTCCAGCTATCAATTTTGAGAAGTGTGTGTGTGTGTGTGTGTGTGTGTGTGTGTGTGTGTGTGTGTGTGTGTGTGTGTGTGCGACTCTTTGATGGTAGATGATACAGTGCATAAGAGTCAGCTTGGCCTTTGGAGTAGCCAGCTCATCTGGTACCATCTGACTGAAACACACACTCGTAGACACACAGGCACATACTGTATATTTCCCCCTGGTTAATATTTCAAAAGGGACAATGTTTTGCTCGCCTTCTGAATTTATGTGCTACGCATCTCACATCTGCTTGGTTTGCCACCCACACCCACCCATCCACACAAATGTGGGAAACATGGCTTTCCACAGGACAGGGTTGAGTCTATTTCCAGCTTTTACTGTCTCAGTGGATTATTCAGAAGATAAAGTGTGAAGTCAGGCTAGGATTTTCAAGTTAAACATATGGATAATTATTCTCTGTCTCCTAAAAACGCGCCAAGGAGGGCACACTCCTTCACTGCCAGTTTAATGCACTCACTTTATGCCTTTCACTATGAGCTTAACACCAACAATTCCACATGCCAGAGATACATTAAACAGCTTTCAGACTGTCAGATTTGCTTAACAGGATTTAGAGAAAGACACGGGAGGCACTGAAGCCCCGTCACGTGTTTTTGCCCCATCCACAGGTGGGGAACACAGTTTGAGATCTGGATATTTTTTTTTTAGTGTTTGTGTGCACGGCCATCTGATCTAATCTCACACCTCAGCAGGCACTTGGCCTGACCTGAGTTCTGGCAGAGGAAAGGCATCTCAAAATGTGCTTATTCTCTCCCCCCTCCCTTAACTGTCACCCTCGCTCACACCTACAGCAGGGTAGCAGGCAATAGCTGATTAATCCTGAAACACCTTTATGCATTTGACTACACGTAAACTTGATCTAGATTAAAGGTTGAAGACACTGACATGCTGAACTTTGTCCCTGCATGGCAAAAATCAACAATTATTTTCCCATGCATCGAGTAACGTAGTTAGAAAATCCCAGTGGAGCATATGTCCAAACATGTAGAGGCTATAAATGTAAAAGTAAAGAAGTAGGTCAGATTGAAATCACCATGCCAATAGGTTTAATGTGCATTATCTTGTATATACCATCTCTTTAAAACAGTTAATGAGATTGATTTAAGTAGGAGAAGGCATGCAACTGTAACCTGTAAGCCCATCTTTGCATTGCTAGACTTCTAAAGCAACAAAGGTGAGCGTATTAAACAGTCTTCCCCGATTACAGTCCACTAAACATCTAATGAGTTGCCCGTTGCTTCTACTAACAGGCCCTATACATATAACATCCATAACCCCCAAATTCACATTGCTGCGCACATGTTCGAGCCACGCGCCTCTTGATCACCGATCACCTGCTATTACTTGGTGCTATAATTATGCAGAACATCAGCGCACCGGCGCTAAAACTGCCCTGTACAGGAAATTGAGCACTGCCATCGCTGCAATTAAAAAAGGAATCCGAGCACTTACCGCTTACAGCAAGGAGCGGCGAAGGCAAGGTGTGGGGGTCGGAAGTTGTCAAATAACTGTTTGCTTCTGTCGTATCTGTAAGAAGGTCATCGTTTGGGCTTTATTTTATTTGTTTGCTGTGCTGGACGGCGGTTTGCCGGACGGTTTTCTCCGCGTAGTGCTGGTGGTGTCACACGGTATCCAAAGGCGCGGTGTGAGAGACGCGCTGCTGTGGAGAGGAGAGGAGAGGAGAGAGGAGAGGAGAGGAGAGAGGAGAGGAGAGGAGAGGAGAGGAGAGGAGAGGAGAGGAGAGATTAGGTTGATTTCAGCTGCATGGCAAACAGCGACAACGTGTGGCCTTGAGAGAGAGCAGCGTGGATAAATACTGTAGTAGATCTCATGTTAAGTTACAGAGAAGGAGGCATCAACATACATGTTGACTCTGTGTTGGTTGTTCACATCACCGAGTTAATTGCACATGGGTATCTACGTTCAAAGCCTGGTTAAAAAAACAAAACATCTGCATCTAAGGTTACTCCACAGCGCCAAACTTTACCTTAAAATCAGGTGCGCCCCTGAGGTGCAAGGCCTTATTAACCCCGTTTGTCGTAGCTCGGTTACACACATTTAAATGGGAATATGGTGGAGCCTAAACATCTAAACATTTTTATCTTAGCCTGTGTCTTATAACCAACTCCTGCTGGCATAGCATCTTTTTTTATCAGTTTGGAGGATTAAGAATCTGATATACTGGATCATTTCACAGATTGGGTAACGGTTAAGAGTTGTGGACGTTTTATACCACTTCAGGAGTGAAAGTTGTGTCTGTTCTAACAGAGATAGCTGTATTTAGCTTGAGCACTTTATAGATAGGATATGCTATATTTGAATGGGCTTTTTTTATTTTTTTCAAAGTCAACGCTATTTTGCTCTGTCTGCACTGCACCACCACACCAAAGTCATGTAACTTTGGAGAAAAAAATAAAATCTGAAATGATGGGCACTGAAAAGTATTTGTAATTTGTATTAATTTACACTACAACATGCAAGACATAGTCTTTTGCAGTTTGATGCAGAACACATGCATACAGGGAGCTTAGGGAGCATGCCGTCTGCAGCGCATACACAGATACAATTAATGTAATCATCGTTTTCTGCCCAGCCTATTAGTGCCACTAAGGTTCAAATGATCCACGCCCTGTCCACTCTTGTCTGCGATAGGCTATAATCTCTGTACTGACAGTAATTTCACTACAGTGTGTTAGAAGAACGTGGTGCACTGATCCTA
Source organism: Anarrhichthys ocellatus (assembly GCF_004355925.1). Lineage (NCBI taxonomy): Eukaryota > Metazoa > Chordata > Actinopteri > Perciformes > Anarhichadidae > Anarrhichthys > Anarrhichthys ocellatus. The sequence continues at coordinate 3,730,846 of NW_022280044.1, read as the reverse complement.
AGATGAACCCATAAACAGCTGCAGCACAGAAACCCGGGTCCAGGGCTATAGGCACATGAAATATGTGCCACTCAGTCACCCATTCGGCAAGCCACTCAAAAAGGCATGAATCACAAGCCTCTGATCAATGCCGTTTCCCACAGGTGAACCGCTGTGGCACAACACAATCAATTCTTGTTCTCTGCTGAAGCAGCAGCCGCAGCAGCGGCGAGGAGGGTCGGCTGGAATCAGGCCCCATCAAACATTAATGCCGGCATTGAATCCGAATCAGCTCATTGGCATTCTGTACGGAGAGGGGATACAAGCGGTGCTAAGAGCATCTGTTGCTGTTAATCAGCAGATGTAGTGACCACGATGGCTGTGTAATAGCAGTGAGCGTAATGTGCATTTAGCTATACTGCATATCACAAAAAATGTTGATGTGTGTAGAAGCCAGCAAGGGAGGATAATATTTCAATAGTTGCAAGTAGAAGTCATAATTCAAATAATTGATCGATTTAGAGCTCTGACATACATACACGGCTGCAGTATGCAGTTTGAACAGGGAATTAATCCCTGTGGAAAAAAATATTGGAGCACTGTATACAGTGTGCTGTATGTCTGGTCCTTGCTGCAGGAGTCAGGTCACGGTCAATTGAATTACAGCACACATCATGGTCATGTGACCGGGTTTGTGCTAAGCTATGACTTCACAGGAAGGTAGGGCAGGATGGGGATTAAAGGAGGTGGAGTACAGTGTGTACAGTACATAACATGGGTGTGTGTGTGTGTGTGTGTGTGTGTGTGTGTGTGTATTTCTGTGTTCATTTCGACTCACATGTTATCTCTCAAAATCCAGGCCAGGCATAAATCATGTCAAATGAGTGAAATTGAGTCGTTTCTTTAGTTGCACCATAACCCTATACAGGTCTTGATGTACACCAGAGTGATAAAACATTCGGAGTCTTGCTGTGAGTGTTTGTGTGTGTGTGTGTGTGTGTGTGTGTGTGTGTGTGTGTGTGTGTGTGTGTGTGTGTGTGTGTGTGTGCCGGCAGCCATGCACTCATCCCTCATCTTTAATATTGCTCTGATCCACCCTGTGCAGCTCATGCATACATTACAGTACATAAACACAGGCAGGATGGCAATTTGATGCCGCAGCAGTTAGTGATTAATCTTCTTTAATTCGCTGTTTGGGGAAACACGGATTCACATATATATATTTATCAGTTTAATTGTAGTCACCAGATGGCAAGTTTAAACAAGCGCCACTGAAACAAGCGTGAAAGTGCCTTTTCATGAGGTCTCTTTTTTTTTCAATTGTTCATTAATCTGTTGAATTATTTATGCATTATCTGCGAGCAGGTGGTGGTTGGGAAGTTACTGCTGACAGACTGAGAAGTAGGAGAGACAAATGACGGTGTCGCACACTGTTGCCGGCAGTTAATGAATGCTGTGTTGCCTTTTACATACATAAAATTGTATAACTTGTCTTTGACCTATATGAGATATTGACTCAGGATGATTGCACAGACTCATGACGCATGCAGGAGGCGGCTCAGGATCAGTTTTACCTCTTGCCGATATCACAAAATCCCTGTCAGCTAAAAAAACATGCTCCAGTCAGCAGAGCCGTAGCCCCTATAGCAGCAGAATAGCTTATTGCTGCGTCTTTGTCGCTGTGTTCCTCTACAAGTGGTCCCACCGGGTGTTCAACATCTAATGAATACGCATTGAACAGCTTCCTCACTCACTATCACACATTCCTCTGGTTCAGGTGGATGGAGGCCTGCACGCTGGTTTGGATGGATGGTTTTAGACTGCTGTGCAGCTGTTACAATAGTGTCACATTACAATGAGAGTAAAAACACATACAATGAAGAAGAAGAAGAAGAAGAATCAGCCTGAAGCCACAAACTAGCTCTTCTGAGTTACACAGCTATTTAAGTCTAAGCTTCACGAAAACAATAAAAGGCTAATGTTTTCATTTTTAGGGTTGTATTCTGACACCCTCTCCTGGTCAAATTGTGCCATTACAACTTTGATAAATGCAGTGATTACTATCAGAGGATATTCTATTATTCTACATTCCACATTCAGTGAAATACGTTTCGAGTTAAGAGGACATTATGGGCCTTATTGCTGCAGGAGTTGTGTGCAGATAAAAGTTTCCAAACAAGTTCAAGGCATGTTTTTATTGATTTGTTGTATTATAGATTATGTTAGATCACATCATCATGCAAATAAACCTTCAGAAACTTTGCTCATCAACTGATCTGTTTCCCAATCAGCCTCTTTACAAATGGGGAAAAGGTAAAATTGGCAAACCGATTCAAAACAATCCCGAAAGACAATCATTTGAAAATAGAGCTCCATCTAAAAATATCTACAGCTGTACATGAAGCAGGCTTTGCATAAACACAAACATCATAATTGGAACCGCAGAAAGTTTTCCCTGCTGGAATTGATCTGAAGTATTAGTACAACAAACATTAGCCATATCTTTAAAAAATGTAATAATGACTTTCATTTGAATAGAAGCACTATGCAGAAGAACAGTTTTACTTTGTATAAATTATCTGTTTATTTCAAAAACCCTGTGAATTTGTCCAACATCATCATACCACCAGCATGTCGGCTGGAGGAGGCTTTAGAGGAATCTGGCCGAGAGTGAACCTCTTGGCCTTGAACTGATTCAGTTCCTCTGCGGTCATATTGCTCTCGTGTGAAAACAGACTGTCCGACGCCCCGCCGGCAGTCCCCGCTCCTGCTGCAGGAGGAGCAGCGGTCTTCCCAAACCCTTCACTCGCCTGTCCAAAAATACTGCCGCTTCCGGCTGAGGCCGGCGCTTCGGCCGCGAAACCGCTCCCAAATCCTCCCCCGGTGTTTGGCGTCGAGATGAAATTGAACCCCGAGGCGGCGCCGAATCCCGAAGCAGCTGCCGGCTTGTCGGTGGACGGAGCAGCGAAGGAGAAAGAAGAAGCAGCATTGAGCGCCGAGGAGGCTGCAGTGGAGGAACCAAACCCGGAGGGAGGCTGTGTAGGAGCCGCTGAGGCACTGCCAAAACCTGCGGAGGAGGAGGAGTGCGGCAGTGCCGCCGAGGAACCAAATCCACCGCTTGGAGCAGCAAAGCTGAACGTGTTGGCCGCGGCCGGTGCTGGAGCCCCAAAGCCTAGATGGTCAGGAAAGAAACATTTTACACATTAGCAATTTATTTACCTGACCAGAATATTCAGGCAGCACATGTAGTAATATCATCTGCTCAAGCCCTGCTTTCATGAGAGGTGGGGATACTATTTATTTTGTTTTCTTTAACCCATACAAAAGCCAAAGCAATAAAAGAACTGACTGTGTCTTGGCAGGGAGCAGGAGCCTCTTTTGATACGTTTCAGGAAGGAAAGGTTTCCTAAACTATTGCTTTACTCCTCTACTGTCACAATAAAGCAATACTTAATCTTCACCTTTGCTTTCCAAGCTGGATGTAGCCGATCCAAATCCGGTCACCGAACCAAAGCCACTCGAAGCTGCCTGAGGTGCTGGGTTGTTTATCTCTGCGAGCTGCAAGAAAAGTGAATATCAAAACATGTATTATATTTTTGTCCTTCGTAATAATAGATGGGAGCATTGTGACAGTAACTGTGTGTGTCTGCGTCTCACCAAAGCTGCGCGGGTGGCTGGATTCATAACCTTCAGTTCCTGGACTCTGCTTCTCCACTGGGTGAGCAGCTGATTTATACCATTAACCTGAACAAATGAATCAGGAGATTCTTAGACTAACAACAAACAAACCAATATCAGGAGTGAGATGAATGCGTGACGGTGCACTCACGTAGCCCTGCAGATCTCCTGAAGCTCTTGTGGAGTAATACTCCAGCCGGAGCTCTTCTGGAGAGAGATCAGTGAAACCTGTAGACAAGAAATACCAAACATAATTAGGTCCAGTGTCTACAAATAACAACAGGAATCATGTAATCAAATGTGTGTTTGATACAGACCAGATAAAGGTGCCTTGAAGCTAGAATAACAGGAAAAGCCCCACTGCCCCGAGCTCTCCCAAATATCCATGTCCATCTGGATGATCTCCCTGCGTCACCGTGAGACAGACGTCACATGAATGAATTCCTGATGACAAGATTCAATATTTTTGTGCTGCACAACTATAAGAAAGACAAACAGACTCACAGTTTTTTGTCATCATCTTCCTCACCGGCTGGCACCTGCTGTCGTCCTCCTCCCCCCCTTTCAAAGGTACTGGGAGGAGCAAGCGCTGAAAATCTGTTTTGAGCAGAGAAGCTCAAGTTATCTCTTCTCCCTCCTCCTCCTCCTCCTCCTCCTCGGCCCCAGTCATTCCCGCCACCACCTCCTCCTCCTCCTCCTCGGCCCCAGTCATTCCCTCCTCCTCCTCCTCCTCTTTCTCCTCCTCCTCTGCCCCAGTCATTCCCTCCTCCTCTTCCTCCTCCTCCTCGGCCCCAGTCATTCCCGCCACCTCCTCCTCCTCCTCCTCCTCGGCCCCAGTCATTCCCTCCTCCTCCTTCTTCTCGACCCCAGTCAGCTCCTCCACTTCCTGCTCGACCCCATTCCTCAGTTCCATGAGAGGAGAAAGATGAAGGCTGGATATAGCCTCCTTTTTGCTGAGAAGGATTCACCCAAACTCTGTTTCCAAAACCTGAAACCAACATGCACACCAAAACTAGTCAATAACTGTGTGTCCCACAACCGACAGTCTCAGGACATTTTGGACGATAGTTTGAGGTGCTGCTCATTTGTAGTATACTGAGAGGGTCTAATATTGTATCTTATTGATGTAAAGTGGTTGAGATTAAGTACCTAAATGCTTAACTTGCTAGAAATGTTACCGCTTAGTCTTCCACAGTGACTCACAAACCTAAGTAAACAACCTAGCTTCTGGGTCCTGGAGCAATGTCAACAAACGTTAAGCTACATAAAAGGAGATCAGTTAACGTCACGTAAATACTTTGACAAGTTTAGGTTTAGTTGTACTTATAGCTCCTGGACGTTACCTCCACCTCCTCCTCTAGGCTGCTGCTGCTGCTGCTGCTGCTGAGCAGGAGAGTTGTAGCTGTTGTTGTATCCTCCACCACCTCCTCTGCCTCCTCTGCCTCCTTCTCCTCCTCCTCCTCTCGGATGCTCATTCCAACATTTGTCGCCGTAACGACAACGGCCCTGAAGAAAGAAATTGCACACAGGCATTCCTACACCGCGTTTGGTCGTTTCAAATGCAGCGTTTCTTATCCGAGATCCCAATGTTTTCGTGCTAATCAGCTCGCGAAGAGGTACAGGTTGTTGTCGCAGGAGATTGACGTCATCGGGCACGATCCTGCACATCCGGCCTAACTGCGAAAACGTTTATGTTTAATTCGTTAATTTGCTTTTGTATATATCTAAGTATTATTCTATGTACCTCATTGTTTTTGAACTATTACTGATTATTGTATTTTTAACTGATTTGAAATAAAGTATATACAAATAAATAATTTTAAAAAGCGTAACATTGACCACAGCGACCCCGCGTGGTAGTTGAGTTAATGTAAAGTAGCCCAAGGCGTTTAGGTCACTCCTGTTTCACTATTGGAAAACACACACTGCACGTCCGTTCAGGATTTCTTCCACTGACCAGAATGTTTTCAGGAGCAGGAATTTAGTTTCTTCAGATCATACATTGTTAGAAGGTCACACTTCACTACAAAATGTGATTGTCAAGCTTAGCTTATCTGTTTCATTGTCTAACAGCAAATATTTTATTATACATTAGTTAATTTTCTGTTTTCAGTAAGTCCAAAAATATTTTCTAATTGAAGGGGGGGAAAGTCTTGAAATAGGCCTAGTTCTATAGTGTGCTTTGAGCTTAATGAAATGACCTGCAGGCCCATACAGTTATGTGCAATTATTCTGACTGACTAGACTTCTTGAATTGAGCAGAGCTTTGCAGGAAGTTTCCTGAGTTCTCTAAACTCAAAGTTTCCAGATACACCTCCCTAGCATGGCCACATTAAGCTGTTGGAGGCCCCAGGGCAAAACTGTACTATTGGGCCCCTAATACACGACATGTTCCACTAGAGGTTCATCAAACTGGTCAGATGTGTTTATTCTGAGCATAAGTGAGCCCAAACAGAAGAGATCAGCTTTCTCTTGTTGTTTCATGTTACAGCACACTGAGCAGAAATGCTTAGACTGCAGCTCAGGTTTGTGCTGCATTACCATTTTCAGGTGACACACTCAATGCTTAAAAAATGTGTAAGATTTCTAACAATGAATCCAACTTGTATGATAGCAAATATGTTGACATCAAACAAATGCTGCTTGTGATCTTAGTCATAACAATATCACTCTTAAAATGAGCAAAGACTTTCAATACAAATAAAATTAAAGTTGTATTGTTTACAGCTTTTTGACAGAGCAGAGGGCTTAACCTCAAAAGTAAACATTTTTCTTAAATATTTCCAAGAAAAATGAATGCAATTTGTCATTTTGCAACACATTTTTTAATCTTTGGGTTATACCTCTCATGCAATATAAAAAGCTTTATTTGCCATTTCTGTAAGACAAAAGAGATACACTTCGATAGAGTGATAACAGAGAGATTGAAATGCAATATTTTTCTCAATGTATTAACACAGTTTATAGTAAAACGTGTTTTTTTTTTTCCAATCAACAATAAATTAGAATGTTAACGGACAAATAGGAAAGTGGCAGTAAGGACATGGCACAGGTAGCTTCATTAAACTTTATAGCTACAAATACACTTTGTCTACAACATCAATACTGCATTTGAATACAATGTAGCTTTTTGTATTCAATACCAGTAATTTAGGGAATGTAAAATATATAGTTTTCATGATAATTAAAATTGTCTAACAGAAAATCTGTTGCAGCAATAAGGCATGAATGTATGAATGTTATCATTGTGTGTACCGTCGGCATGCATCAAATTTTACGTATTTGAAAAACTTAAAATCGACCACATTTAAATATTTCTTGAGCTAAGATATACGAATGTTTTTTTAGTTTAACCACCATGCACCATGCGAAAACATTCATAAATAAAAGCAGTAAAACTGGATTCATACAAAACTACTTGTATATAAATAGTTTGTTGGGACAGATTTATGTAAGGTGCCTGATTAAATAAAAACCTCCTTAATGGTTTACAAGCTATAAAAGAGTGAGACACATCTATGAAAGTATAAGAATTCATTACATACAATATATATATTTCATGTTTCATACAAAAATATGCTTAAGTCGTAAAAATATATAGAAATAATATATATATATATATATATATATATATATGATACATTCAAAAATAGTAAACAATATGAAAACATCCATAATGATAGGATACGATTTTATCCCAATAAACTTCACAATAAAGAAAGAAATGGAGGACATATACACAACAAAAGTGCTCATGCAGACACTACCACTACTTTAGCCCTTTGCACAGCAGGGACAATCCATGTATGCTGAGACTGAGGACCAACGGGAGAACCCCTGCTTCATTTCCTGTCTCCGACCACAGCCTGTAGCTGTCTCTCTTCAGTGTCACATTGGTGGAGCTGAGCAGCTGCTCGGCCAGTTGGAAGGCCTGGTTGTCTTGCAGCGGGACCGGAAGACACTGGATGGAGAGAGGCTCGCTGCTCTTCTGTAAGCTGCACATCTGGTGAGAGAGATATTAATACATGGATGGATGATTGACAAAAAGATTTCTAGCTCTTTGCAAAGTCATGAAGGCTTCAATCTTACTTTGTTCTTAAGGAATAGTTCGACATTTTGAGAAATTCGCTTATTCTAACTATTTTCAACTCATGCAGTCAACAGTGTGCAGTGAATTAAACAAGTGAACTAACCAGTGCGTCGAAGGCCTCCAGAAAATCAGGGCGGCTCTCGCTCAAGAGGCTCAGAGTTTGATCAGGCAACTCTACAAAAACAATAAAACACAACAGGGTTAGTTAACCTGTAGAAAACTACTTTTGAGTACTACCTTTGTTTGGCTCAAAGCACTGAGAGAAAACGTTGCCCTATTCAGTCGAGAGTTCACCCTCACCTTCCATGGCACTGACCAACAGGTGAGCTGCGTTTAGGCGGGCAGGGTTTAGAGTGTCCAGTAGGGCTGACAGGGATCTTCTCTGACTCTCCGACAGTTCTTCGTGCTTGGCGATATCGAGTGTTTCCCCACTGCACAACTCTTCCAGCTAACAGAGAGAGAGACACACAGAGAAGGCAAAATGGAGAAAATTTAAAAGAAAAAAGGAATGGTGGTTCAAATTAGTGTCACAGATGTTTGCCGATATACTGTCATTAAATAAAATAAAAAGGTTTTGGGTGACTGTCCATCGGGGTAAGTTTAGTTGTATCACATGTCACCTGTAGAGATGAGCCAAAACCGACTCATGGGCACAACAGACCTGTGGTGCGTTGGTGTCATGTGTCACTCACCAAACACTCCATATAAGACAGAGCAGTTCTGTCCCTCAGAGTCTCTTGGAGTCTCTTGAACAAGGCCCATCGAGGTGACTGGGGGAGCTCTGCTAGAGGAGAGAGGTCCATCTCCTCTGATCCTGTAGGAGACCGGGAGATACTGCATCAGATTTGAAACTGACGCTACACCAACATGCTGCACATCCATCCTTCCATATACACATTTTTCATAGTATTCAATCACCAAACTTGGCATATAAATACTAATACAACCATTCCTTGTTTTGATATTACACTGTTTTCTTACAAACAGTTGCAGAGTTGTTGTCGGCTCAACCTATTACCATAATTCTTGAACACATTATGTGACCTAACTCAAAAGGTCGCACTCTTTTATTGCTGTAAAAAGTCCGGCTTCTCCCAAGAATCTTCTTATTCTCCAAAAGCAAGCATGATGCTTTTTATCACCATGAAGATTTTGATGCAGACTGAAATGCAGGAGAACATTAACTGCAGATTCACAGCAAATTTAGAGGATTGTGTAACCTTGGCAGGGGTGTGCCATCTTTGACTTTGGTCTCGTTTTTTTATTTTTGGGTTGGTAACAACTGATATGTCATACTACAGCCGAATGGGTGAGTTGGACGGGGTTGTACCATCCTGCATTTGGAAATCTGAGAGTGGAAAACTGACTATTTAGCAAAATTATAAGATCCCATTTCTATCACTGTATAAAGAGGTGTACATTACCGCCAATGACAGACAAATAAAAACACATTAGTACTGTCTTTAAAGTTGCAATAATTCCATGCTCATATGTATTATAGGTCGTTTAAGTTACAGGCTTTGCTACTAGGGCTGGTCAATATATTTCACAACAAATAACCAATCTAAACAATTCCTTCAATCCACAAATCCATCTGTTAGAAAAAAAGGGAAGCTATTTGACTTCCATCATTCCTCTAATGTGCTTCACTTCCTCACAAACAAAAATAGTTATTTAGTTGGTTATTTAATGAGTAAGTGGCTAAACGTGTGAATGAATGGACACAAACCATTTGGCAGTTCGCTCAAAGCTACTTTCTCTGGAACCATCTTCCCATTGCACCCTCCGTCCACCATGTCCAAGGAATGATGGGATGGCCAGGACACAGGCGAGTCGGCCTCAATGCCTCCTATTGTGCCAGGTTGTAGACAAATATCTGAAAATACACACAACCTCATAGATATCACACACAGGGTCAAATGGATGCATGTGCCCACAGGTGCACAAACATATAGACACAATCAAAACAATCAATGAACATCAGCCTGTGGGATGCTACAAATGAGGAACTATGGCTATTCCTATTAAGTGGTGATGTTTGCTTAATAACCATCTTCTCGGCTTCCCTATTCTTTGCCATATTTAATGTAACTGCTATTTGCACAATATTTAAGATGCAAAGCTACAGAATAACAGCATGTCAAAGATTCGGTGGAATTGGAGAGGATGGAGAAGTGACATTGTAATTCATACGTTCCCGTTTCCGTCAGTCCGCCTCTCGGTAAGCTCACACACGCTTTGACACACACACGCACACACCCAAGCGCGCACATGCACAAACTCACCATAGTGCCCATTTTTTTTAATCTCCAGTTCCAGGACGCTGTAAGCAATGACTGTACCAGAGGGGATCTCCAAGGAAACATCGCTTTCCGCCTCAATGTTGTTGCTGTCCTTCACCTGATAAAACACACACACACACACACACACACACACACAGAATCAGAAGTATGATTTTTAAATCTGGTGATTTAAAATCAGACAGAAATATTTTTGGATTGAAAATATTTGAACGGCTTAACGCGACAAACACAAATATTCAAACTTTCCCCCAAAATATTACACCAATAACAATTTTAATAATAATAATAATCTGTTACTTCAGATATAAAGAAATTCCCATAAAAAAACAGTAAATCATAAATTGACATCAAACTGGAACTCTATCAAGCTATTTTGCATGTTTTCGGAATTTCCTAAAACACACACACTCAAACCCCCCACACACACACACACACCCCCACACACCCCCACACCCACCTTAACAGAGTTCCCCAGCATGCCCAGCAGCCCGAGAATCCCTTGAAAGATGCACTGCTCACTTTTCGTCTGGGTGATGGAGCAGGAGTCGGTGGTCAGAATCCTCTCCTTCACCACCGCCAGCACGTCAGCTCGCTTCTCCAGCTGCTGCACCAGCGGCTTCTGCATGTCCACCAGCCTGATGAGAAGAGAGACTGTTTGTACGAATCCACAATGGCAATGTAGTGTATGTGTGTAACATTAAGGTGGTGTCATTATCAGACAGCTATGAGTGTGTTCACATTGAGAAACAACACAAAGAGCCAGGACAGATCCAGTGCAGTATATTTAAGTAAGATGACACGGCTGATCTCTGTGGTTTGCATGTTACTGGTCTCAGGTGTCAAATGCCTGATGTCTAATTACATTTATAGAGTACTCATCACATTAATAATGAAGTCATTCTTATGTCACAATGTGCTAATAATCAAGAAAGGAAGTATTTAGCACCTGCTGCTGGAGTCTCGTAACAGCTTCTTCACATCCAGTTCCTCTTTCTTCAGGTTGCCAAAACATGACTGGAGCTTGGAAGAGCCCCGCCCCTCCAGTGTGACGCTGGCAGAGCCAGCCTCCGTCTCCAGCGTCCCAGAGAGATTGCCTCGAAACGTCCCCTTGTAGGTCAGGAATTCTGTCTCGGACACATCTGACGACACAAGTGGTGTGTGGGGGAAATATCTACTTAGTGAAGCATGTGAAATAAAATATAACATTCATATAGCTTGAGCCATTTCTATTTACGGCAGTATGTATGTGCACACATACCAGGGCTGAGCACCGTGTCGCCTTGCAACAAGTCGCTGAGGGTGAAGTCTGTCGGTTGGTACTTGGGCCTCTTCCAGAACCAGATGCGGTTGCGTTTGACGACCAGTGCCATGGGAACCAGTTTCTTTGAGTCATTTACTCGGGACACGTGGATGAGGCTTCCTTCAGGGTCAATCTGACGGAGGAAGTTGGCAGTGGCTTTGGAAAACATGTCTTCGGTTGACGAGGACTGCAGACAGAGATCCAATTGAGAGCATCAGTTTTAGCTTATTTTTAATTTTTTCCACTGGAAGGCAATGAGAACAAACAGGGCCCTGGTGTGCTGGTGCCCAACTACTAAACCACAAAGGGTGATTTCCAGTTGGAATTCTCCCCAATTTTCCCCTCTAGATAACTTATGCAAGTTTGAAAAGTCCAAATGAAGCAAATTAGACCGTGTGTGGTGGACCACGTATCCCCACACGACCCTGCAGTCAACAGCTGGCAGTGATTTACAAGGAAGTCCCCCGAATATTGTTAATAGTGTGACAACAAACGCACAGACACTGGCTGGCTAATTCCGTTGGTTCAGCTTTCAAAGTTTAAGCATTTTATGTAATCAGGCATGATGGGGGATTTGTGCTGAGAGGGAAGAGAGAGTGAAAGAATGGAAGAAAGATTGAGCTAACTGAAAGAACGCAACGTTGGCTGGAGGACAGAGAAAGAGGCCGGTTAGGGAGATAAATCGAAAGCATCCCCCTGAATGGAAACAAGAGCTCCACCCACCTCCCCACACGTGTCAACAACACAAACTCCAGTTGACTTGACCTGTTTTCAGTGTGTTGAGTCATTTGCTCTGAATTATTAAAGAGTTATCGTAACATCAGCGGGGACCTTTACCTAACCCCAAACTCGAATTCCAAAAGCTCAAATATGCTGTTTCTAAATACTTTATATTTCTTTTGTTTAGTGTGATCTGGACCAAGGAAACTACAGAGAAAAGAGACAAGATGATAGGAAAAACATTTTAACATGAGGACATTTCGAACTAAAAACACGTGGTTAAGGTAACATGCCATGCTATAAGGAAATATATAGCAGTAATGTAAATGTAAATATAATGGTTCCTTAAAAACCTTCAGTGGCTAATCACCATAAAGCAAACAACTGACCCAAATCCATACTTTTTATTTTTTTAGAAAAGTGTTTTCTATGCTTATCTATGAAAGGTACATATAAAATAGAAGAAAGTACACATTTCCATTAAAATATTTGCCTGTATAAACAGTTGGTAATGTTCCATTAACATCCCTGCCGCGTGTATACAAATGAAACACAACCACACACATACTTGCAAGTGTGCCAGAGCGCGTGTGTGTGTTTCCCGGCAGCCCACTTTTTCAAACGCAACCAGGCTGCTGTAACAGAGCTGCGCGTGCTTCCACAGTGAGGTCAGCTGCGGACGAACCCTAAAAACGCATGACTCGGATTATGAGTGTGAAATTAAAGAATTAAAGTGGAGATCACGGAAAAAGTACGTTTTTACCGAAAAATCCAACATAGAGCATAAAAAACAGACCACTTTGGTTATCTCAAGCGGACTAGAGTCAGACTAGAGACCCGTAGTTGGTTTTCTGTCTCCTGCAAACAGTGATAAATGACTCATTTGTAAATGAAGTTGTCGCTTACCTCAAATTACGTCTTAAACAACTCTTCAGGTTTAAGATTACGCGTCGTCGGTTCAGAGCTCAGGTCCGTCCCGTTTATCAGTCCTGGAATGTCACCGATGCTGCCACGCGCAAAAGTAAACCAAGTAGTCCAAACAGGGACCAAAATAGTCCTGTTGATGTAACAGTGACACTTCCCTCGCCGTGTTACTATAAAGTTAGTACAGGACAACGGGTAAAAGCAATCCCTGATAGCGGTGGTGATCGGTCAGAGCTGTGGCTGAATGGTGGGAGAGAGATTAACTGAACAGTTATCCACTTCACGGAGGAGAACACAGACCGCTTCCTCCTCCCACTCTCACTGGACAGTTAATTATGATCATATGAACTCTGGTATTTGTGTGTGTGTCTGCGTGTATGTGTGTTTGAGGAGGACATGAGCAGACTTGCCTTTTTGATTTTCGAAATGAATAAAGAGGGAAAATACCTGCAAGTCTTTTTATTATTCATTCATGTCATTTTGCATTTCACTGCCATTCTGATTGTAAATCGTAAGTATGCCCCATTGCCACCAGTTAGACCACATCCTGTAATGACAAACACCTCCTGTGCAGGTAAGTGAAATATGTAAATGTTCTTGTATGGTTACTAATAAGAAAACTCCTGCATTTGTAACTTCGACATGGGGAAAATAAAAATCATTTAAATTTCAATCACACATTTAGCTCTCAAGGCATCTAAATCCCTTTACCCATAGTCCCTGGAGCAGTGTCAGATGTTAAGATCATGCTGAACGAGTGGCAGGTGTTGACCTTTCTGTCAAAAACATGAGTCAAATGGATGGTAATCCCCTTTACAGTAAATTAAACCATATTTTGCGTAGTTGTTGTCGGTGCCCAGAAAAAAACATGTGGCGGTTCAGATTTAAAGTAAAATGATGTAAGTGCTGGGTTTAGAATAATGTGTGTAGGTGTGAGTGGAGTGGGTGTATTTAGGTTTGTGCCCAGTAAGTAGTAACTTGCTGACGGGGAGTTGTCTCTCAGATGTAGATAAAATGGTCATGTGTTACTCTGAAGTGTGGAGCACACGTGCACTAACGGCATGTAACAGGCTGCTTTAGGTATGTACATGGCCGCCACCAGCAGGAAAAACTAATCAGATCTTTTACCAATGTAATGGTTAAACTATATAATGAAATTATCATATTAAATGCGTATTAAATACTCATTAGTCTATGAGCCCTATCAAAGAGATACCATTACTGAATTATTATTCAATTATTTAATGTTGTAGCTGGTTAAGTGGAATGAATGCCTAACTACTTAATGTAAGGTGGGATTGTTACATCTATAACAATGCATTGTATTGTATCAAATTATAATTTTTTCACCCCGAAGGGGTCTCAGCACAATATTTACTTTAATGCTGTGAGTTATTCTTTTCCAAATGTATACAACAACACATTGAACCTGCACACTAGTTTCCCAGTCAAGAGTCCTATTGTCACGGCCAGGTCATGCCCCCTGTGTGTGTGTGTGTGTGTGTGTGTGTGTGTGTGTGTGTGTGTGTGAGTGTGTGTTGTGGGCGTGGCTCCTACCTGGTCTCCTCCCTACTCCCTCCTGATTACTACTCTTTCACCTCTCCTGTCCACTCTACCTGCAGCTGCCTTACATCGACTCATCTACCCAACAGTATATCTATACCCCGGCTTTCCATCCACCCATTTAGGATGATATTATGATGACGTTTGTATGGAATTGAAGTAGCCTACAGTCATTCATTCATGATTCATCTGTAGGATGATGGTGAATAGCTGAACTGTAAGGTCAACAGCCTGGCTCACCTACGCCTAAAAAGGACACTGATACTTAATTGCATGAGGAAAATTGGAAATGTGAGGGAAATAAAGTCCAAACCCTAAAAGGTGTCATGATTTTCAAGTTGAGGTATTTCTGTATCATCAACAATGAGAAGACAAAGAATAGATTTCACAGAACATCTCATTTGCATATTGGATTCCATAAGAATGTTCCATGGCATCCCTTAGAACATGCTCATGTTCTATGCAGTGGAGAGTTCAGATCCAGTCAGACTAATATTGATCCTGTTGAGAGAAGCTACTCAGTTTTGGCTCAGCAATTTTTTGATGATTTAGTTGAATATTTCTGTTAGTCATGTCTATTTGCGAGGTATTAAAAAACTTCCTGAAACGGCAAAAGACGAACTTCAACAAAGAAAGTGATGTAAGTAACTAACTCTATCAACCTAGCTACTACTGTTGGATATAAGCAAAAACATTTCCAAAGTAGGGCTGGGCTATAAATAGATAATATATTGAATTTTTGATGTTAGAATATGTCGTCTTCAAATCGTAATATGGCGAGAGTGTTGACTTTTCTTTGATTTAAAGGTTGCATTACAAGTTATCATTTTCTGAACTTACCAGACTGTTCAAGCTGTTGTATTATTTGCATGCACCCGGTCATTAAATCCACATCAATGATTATTATTTTTTATCGATAATCTCATTTTGTAAATATTTTGTGAAGCCACCAATGGTCAAACCTACAATATTGTTGCAACAACGAAATCGAGGGATTTGGTCAAACATTTCGTGATATTTGATTTTCACAATATCGTCCAGCCCCAGCCATCATACTACATGAAGTCCAAAAATATAAATACAAATAACAACTAAGAACTAAAAAATATTTCTTTGTTACAGCCAACAGAGAGCCACAGTGGCTCCAGGAGTCAGTCCAGGATCCGGGACATCAAGAGAGCTGAAAGTGCTAAAAGGGCTGCACAGATCCAACACACAGAGAGGCTCTGTGCTACCCAGCAAGCCCAAACCGACGCTGTTCTGAAGAGACTGGGATTCTCCGTCCCACAAGACACTCTACCTTCAACTCAGCCCCAAGCTTCCAGAAGGAGCCCTGAATCCTCTCTGCGAGGAAGGAGGATTAAGCCCATTTCAGAGGACGACAAAAGGGGCCGGAAGTCCAGGACCAACCGGACTTTGCAAGAAGAGAACCCCTTCTTAAAGAAGAAGCTGTGTCTGGGCAGTCAGATGGAAATACCATCCTGTAAATTGGTTAAGATTACAGAAGAAGACAGGAGCCCAAGCCCAGATTTCAGCTCAGTGGACATGCAAACTGAGCTGAGGGCCATCAGCCAACTCACCCCGACTCCTCCTCCAACAGCAGCAACCAGAAGACCGACTCGTCTCCCTGTGATGATTGTAAAACCTGGACAAGCAGGTATGTACCGTTGAATGATAATGATTTTCTCTGTGGGAACTTGAATGGTTATTGGTGGACATGGGAATACAGTTAAGAGGTTTTGTGTAAGCATGGCTATTTTGCTGTTAATCTGAACAGAAAAGGATGTAGCTGATGGATGCAAGCTCCAGACAGCTCAAAGTAAGGTGGAGAAATTGATGGAAAGACTGGATAAGTTCCAGCTGCTCCACCATCCTTCACCTCAACCACCAGCAGCCCCAAGAAGGACCAAGGCGGTGACAGCCAAGGTTCGATTACCTCCCGCCCCGCCCAACAGAAGTCAACCTCACTGTGCGGTCAATCCCACGGTTCCAGCACCTCCTGTCCCACCCAACAAAATAGGACCTCACCGTGGGCCACAATCCTGCTCTGAAAAAGCTGACACAGGTCAGGAAGACCTCCAGCCTTTGGTCAACCCTACAAAGAGTCTGTCCCTCTGCTTCAAGCAGCTGACCTCAGATGACTGGTAAGACATCAACACACAGGGACACAACAGTCTGTTTTTCCTAAAGTAGTGACCAACAGAGTTCAATCATTCTGTCATCTAAACAGGGAGAAAAACCTTGATGGATTGAAATCTGTTCGAGCTCTGGCACGACACCATCCAGCACTACTGCAGAGCAAGCTTCATGAAGTCTGCCTGATCCTAATTAAAGTGGTATTGTAAACCTTTTCCTCTTTGTTTCTGCGTTGCATGACGTTCTCATTTGCCTACTTGTGCATGTTCCATGTACTGACGTATTGACTGATGTTCTTATTTTCCATCTAGGTGAATAACCTGCGCTCTTCTGTAGCCAGTTTTGCATTGGACACAGTGGGAGATCTCCATGTTCACTTGGGGAGAGCCATGGACGCCGAGGCAGAGTGGACTGGCCGTGCTCTCCTGCTGAAGTTGTCTAAGACAACAAATGTCTTTGTTCGCCAGCGGGCTAACCTTGCCCTGGATGCGCTGGTGAAGGGCTGCTGCCCTGGAAGAGTCATGAGCGTCCTATTCAACACAGGGCTAAGGTGAGACGAGAGGATTTGATCAGAATTCAGCAGGATGTGGTAGCAGCAGCATTACAAATAAATGAAGTGAACGTCACAGGATTTGTCTTACATTCTCTCGTGTTTGTCTTTCTTCAGTCACACTTGCATTGCAGTGAGGGAGAGCACAGCACAGCACCTCCAACAGCTGGTGGACGTAGTTGGAGAGGATCAGATATTAACATCCGGAAAGATCTTCACAGAGCGTTTCCTTACTGCCGTCAGTAAGATGGCAGTGGATGCTGCACCGGAAGTCAGGTGGGTTACCAAATCTTGCATAGTCTTAGAGTATGTAGCTCCTGTTAATATTTGTTTGTTCAATCTCAGACATAATTGTCTAACCTTCTTGGCATTGTACACTAAATTGCTAAATGGGAAATGTTTTCTGCACAGGCGCCATGGACAGATGATGATCCAGGGAATTGACCAGCAGAGGAAGCTCATCCCAGAGAAATACCTGCATCCTGTGCAGAAGATCTTTCAGAAGGCGAGGCAGTAGACGCAGAGGCAATAACAGGACATAACATCAACTTTAGGCTGGCATGGTGTTATAGCTTGTGGCAGTTGTAATTAATAATTAATGCCAAAATATGTAATGAATATTAATCACTCAGTTATGAATCATTTTCTTCGTGGAGGTTCGGCTTGAACCATTTTTCTTCGTCTCCATCTTTCTCTCTCAGCGTGGGTGCTGAATCATCTGGTCACCACCCCCTTTGTAGTTGCAGGGATCATTACGGCATGTTTTGCCAGTTTCAAAATGTCTTTCATATCATTCTTGTATTTCTTTAAGACGCTTTCTATAAATAGTTGCTGGAACAAGTCTTCAGCACGTTGGTGCGTCGTAAGTTGGGGCTACAGGACGAGTCGGGAACACCAGGCCAGAGCAAGCGGCAGAACCGGCACAGTTACAAGGGAGCAATCTGGTGGGAAAGACTCAAAGATCTAAATGATATTTGTGGTACAATAGAACCCGAAAAAAGAAGAGGCTCCTTCAAGTTCTTGCTTCTCATGTCAGCTGGATGTCCTCTCAGCCAGTGAAGATGTCTCGGCTCACGGTGGGCCTTCAAGCATGCAGACGGACAAAACTTGTCTTCTTAAGATAAGATAATCCTTTATTAGTCCCGCACCTGGGAAATTTACAGGATTACAGCAGCATAGTGGATAGTGCAAACAAGATCAAAACAAGTATTATAAATAAGTAATAAACCACAATAAAAATCCACAATAACTTAAATATAACTAAATATATTACAGACAGAATTGTTTTTTATTGCACGGTGTATGTATATAGCGCAGATGTTTCGTGTTGTGTGGTCTAGTGGCAGCACAGCTGGTTGTGCAGCCTGACTACCTCTCCTTCACCACTGGCTTTCATCTTCTTGAGAAAGGTGCTGCAGGTTTTTTTAGTTTAACTTCCTTTTACAAAAGTAATACTTGTTAACCGAGTCAATTTAATTCTGTAAAATTTAGAGTCCAACCACTCGGTGACCTCGAGGCCCTGACAGCAGTTTATGAGTTGAGATTTTGTCATCGTTATCGTCACATCTTAGTTTTTAATCATCTTTCCGTTGACGTTCACTACAGTAGTGAAGGGATTAGCTCCGTCGCCTCACAGAAAGCAGCTTTTGGGGAACACCTTGGTGACTTGGGTATTTTCTCCCCATGCCGGTTTATTCACAGAGTTTCCTCCCACAGTCCCAAAGACATACACACATACAGGCTAATAGACCCTAAATTGCCCATATTGTGAGTCGCTTTCAGTCTGTAATAGACTAGCGTCCACCAGTTGCAGCCTGGACAAGTCGCCAGTCGTGAAACGACAACAATAATTATAATAATAGGGAAATAAAATAACATTACAAATAAGAATAAATAATAATGAATGTCACATGTGCTTTTAATTGTCTTGATTGGTGTCCAACATATTATACATCAAAAACTGTATTTCAACAGCAAACAGTTTTGGGATGGTTTGCTTTGCTGGTATTCTGTGTTGCTTAAACTAAATTCCTTATGCCACTAATGTTACGGTATCTTTCACTTAGAATCGTCTTAAAAGAGGGACACTTCTTGACGATCGTTACTTTGGGAGAGACTGTTTGTGGCAAACTAAACTGTGGCTAATCCCTTTTTACTAAAAACAAAGTGTAACACACCATAACTTCTCCATTCATTATACAGTTTATTATCTTCGTTGAACATTGAGTATTATTGTCGTTTTCCTCATTGATAAACATTATCCACTGCCCTATGACTATGACATCATGACTCATAACAAGGCATCATACTGAAAAAGGCAAAAGTCCCTCTTCTATAATCAGAAGATCTGATCAAAACCCTCGGGTCACGATGCTGACTGGATGGAGGAAAACGTGAGCATGTTTTGACCTTTACAACAAATTAAATTCCAACACAGATCATTTTCTCTCCAGTGAAGTCAACACATCTCAAGAATAAAAGTGTTTTTGCATAACTGCTACAGCAGTCGACTGAGTGAGGCACTGCAGTAAAAAAGGCACTTTGGTAAATGCTGAGATGCAACAGAACAGGATATGAATCTTTACACTGACACATCAGTCAATTACAGTTATGACAATAAGAGGAGAGAATGTATCCATAAGGAGAAACAAAAGCAACAGAAGTTCTACAGAACTTCTGTTGCTTTTGTCCTGCTGACTCTGCTCAGTCCTGAAAGAGGAAGTCCATATAGGTTTGGGTTACCGCGACACGGGGCAATTCATTCTAAGCAGGTCAGGACACTTTGAGGCTGGTCTCAGTTCAGTTTTATACTTCCCTCTTTATAAGTTGTCATGAAGCGGTTTGGTGAAATCCAGACGTCACCACAACACAGGAAAGTCCATTTTACTGTAGCCAGGGTCTCTGCGCTGCTCCCAGTAAGAGTTGTTGCTCACCCATGTGTCGTTGTTTGACTTCCTGTCAACACAGCACAAATCACTTAATGATGGATGCATCTTGAATGATTATCATATTTAAAATACGTGATACCTGTCAAACGTACAGACTGTGAAATTACCTCATCAGTTTCCAGAATAACATACGACGACAAGACTTTAACTTGAATCCTCCAAAAATTGCATCATGAAACTAAGTTTTTGGGTCTTTATAATATAATATTCTGTTGGTTTGTGTCAGAAAACTTTGTTAACTATGTGTATTCAATATGTGTTACTATGCAACTTATTTTAGCTTAGTGAACTATGTGTTCAATAAGCTAAAATGTCTAGGAGTGTAAGGGAGGATTGTATTCAGAATGTTCTGGGTTGATAAAATAGAGGATATGAGGAGTGATGAGTCACATAATGTTACCTCTGATGTAATGCACACTGACATAAGAAAGAATTCCATTTTTTGTCATGATTGAGCCCAACAGTATATCCTAACAACCCAGTTCGTTTATCAAAAGTCTGCAGACTGACATATATTTAATGTATTCCGTGGCTCAGGATAGATAGATAGATAGATAGATAGAGCGAGAGCGAGAGCGAGAGATAGAGATAGAGATAGATAGATATATATCAATGACACTGTGGCTGCCACGGAGTCGATCTGCGTTCATATGCGACAAGCCAGTTTTGTGGAACAACACATGCCTGACACACCGTGTCTGATCGCACACAAAGACGCACATATAGAGGTACACAGACGTGAAATCAGCGGCATACCTGAAAAAGCGTGGCTGGTGCGTCATGGTGTTGTCCTGCAGCACTTTCCTCCTCTCCCTCTGGAGCTGCTCAATCCTCTGTTTCTGCTCCTCGGCTCCTTCTGTGTTCCCCTCCTCCAACAGCCTGGACAAAGAACACAAGGGAGAGTGAGTCAGGACGGAAAACGGTGGAAATTATGACCCAACTCAAGCGCCAGCGCCATTCATCCCATATTTTCTCAGATATTTGGACTTATCACTGTGGGAAACACTCAGGTATACCGACAACACTAGCCAAAGGTTCCAGCAACTCATCTCAGGAAAAGAAAGTGGCTTTTGAGGATTCCCTGATTGCATTTCTTATCTGAAGAACCATAAAGATTAGGCAAATACACCCGTCACCGATTGGAAAAATGTGTTTGAAAAGCAACAACACCGAGCCACATCCTGTTGTCATTTGTATTTACTGTAGCTTGACTTTGATCTTTGAGTTGGATGCAATGAATCCTACAGGAACTGGATTTAGATTCAGGTTTAATCCCTTCGTTCCTCAATCAGGTGTTTGGTCTCATGGGAAAGTCCCTGCAGTGAGAACTCCTTAAATGGCTTCGTTCTACTCGAGTGCCTCAGTGATCTATGACAGTGAGCCGGCATGCACTACACCAGGAGCATGAAGCCAAGTCTTAGTTACACCTGTGGTTTTTACATCGTAAAAACATTTTCTATTGGCACGACAACAAGAATAATGTTTGTTTTTCCCCTTTTTCTGGTCTAACTAACTTGTTGATATTTAATTACCTTTTATACTGCCGTTATTAATCCACCCTCATACATACAACAATGTTGGGGTTCAGAATTGTACAAAATAAAATCTCTACATGAGTGGACAATTATTCTTGTAATTTTATTCCCTCTCATAGTCTGTTGCCATGGTTACTTTTTCACGTGGGCAACAAAATCATGTTTGCATAAAATGTTATTGGGTAAATTATTAGGCAGCTTTACGTCCATTAAGACTACAGTCCATTAAGACTGTACAACCCATTAGACCAGAATATAAGGTTGAGCAGTAACGGCAGTAATAAGGAATAACGTTTGTAAAACGGGTCGGGTGATGTCGGTGTACGCGGGCTACCACAACATCACAGACAAGACAAGAGTGACAACCTCTGGTCCGGCCTGAAGCGCGTATCTGTGGGGGGAAGAAGAGGTCTCAGGGCGGAGTCCAGCTCATTTAACTCCACCGCAAACTGGGTGAAGCCGTAGAACTGGTCTTGGTCCACCGGCATGGGGTCTACACACAGACACACACACACACACAAAAATTAACAAATTAAGTTGTGTGGCCGGTTGTAAAAACGTTATAACTAACATTCCCAGGGACCGATCACTCACTTGCTCTCCAGATACACGTGGCAGAAGGCGGGTCTCCTTGAAAAACTGACTCCTGCCATTTTCCAAAGATGGAGTGGACAACTTTTCCATTTGAATCGGTCACCACGCCCTCTATCTCGTTCACTGTGGAGCTCCATGATCTCGCCTGCAAAAAAATAAATAAAAGAGGGAATAGTTTGTATGTGTGAGATGGAAGAAATATATCTTACACAAACTGAGAGCAGACATCCCAAGTATCACATTTAATTCAATTTTCCATGCTCATGGGTTGAATATTCAGTTCCTATCTCTGTCCAGAAGATGGTGCCGTTTGCCTTGATATGCGCTGGAGGAGCAAGCGACTTCACACAGGGAGTGTATAATTCTTTCGGCTTTGTGGAGCCATGAAAAACATGTTTTACCAAACGTCTTTCCCCTAAAAATCAACTGTAGAATAAAGATCAGTTTCTGTCATTCACAACAAACCGGGTAATTAAATATCAGTGTTGACCAACCTTGACAAATGTGACTTTACACTGGCAGGCGTCACTGTTTATATTTTTGATGGACATCTCTCCGTAGTGCTCGATCCAGCGCTGACCGCTCAGGATGTTGTGGATGCACGACGTCACTTTGTTCCATTCGTAGTGGTCCCCGAACCTGGAGAGAAACACACACGTACTGTCCTCAATATGCATGTTGTTTCATTCCCAGCACTCACATTTACAGCCCATCATGTTCACGAAGACGTGGACACTCGCATCAAACATGCAAGAGTGCGAACACTAATGCGCGCACCCACACACACACACACACACACACACACACACACACACACACACACACAATGAGTTAAGGAGTCGAGGGCTTACGCAGGTAGTGTGACATGTGTGGTTCCCATAGGAACAATTTCCATGGATTTGCCCCAGAATTTATTTTTCCATCGAACATCTAAAAGAAAGAGATTGCAAAATAACAGGTGAGTGCTTGTTCTTAATTTAAATCTTCAAGGCTTCATCTGGTCTCTTCAGAAAACAGCAGCGTCTCTTCATAAATCAAATTCTCTATTCTTATGCACAGAGGGAAATGCAAACAGAGGCAGCAGCGTCTTTGCTCTTGAACAACATACCAGAACATTTTGGAACATCATTCCAAAATGATGTCACGTTAGTATAATCTGCACATTAATCTGTTAGAGTATGTACATAAAGTATCAAACACTCATTCAATGGAAAGGTACAGGGTGAAAATGAGGTCACTTAATCTTCCATTACACCAATTTCCACCTTAAATATAAACCTACAGCCTGTATGTGAAACACTCAACTACTACAAACATGTCCTCTCCTGCTCACCTTGCCAAAAGGCGAAGTTCCTTGAATCAGAGTGACATGCAGACACAGGTGGGTGATGACTCACCTGGGAAAACCGGAGAGAAGAGATACACGATGAAATAAAAGAAACTATCAAGAGCTTTACACAGTGGACGCTGTCGCTCTGCAATGAATCAGTGAAAACAAAAAGGACCTAGAGCATTTTATGCCCGCTTTAAACCATGACTACATTTATTTTTAGAGATTAGTATAATTGCTTTAAACAAACTAGACCGTCACAGACATCAACGGCAGGTCAGTGCACGACTTCTCTGCTTTACATCGTTTGCTACTAGATTAGATTAGATTGTAATTTGCTTTACAGAGTGAAACAGGAAGTGGGTGCTGTTCTACCTTCACCGATACCTCTGACATGAGACAACCTGACCACGGCGACAATTCATTTGACAATTACATATCGATACATAAAACACAAAGTGAAGGACATTTACCTTAAAAGGCAGACTTCACCCACAAAATGACAATTTGCATATCGATGACTCACATCATGAGTCACATGACTCTTGAGGACAACGGGGTTTTCCTCGCGTGCCTCCACGATGAACGAAGAATCACGAAACAATTTGATGAATTGAAGTGAACGGGGGCCGCATTTAACAATGGCAAAACCTCATCAAAAATCCTTTCCCAAACTCTCACACAACTTGTGCAGTTCATTCCAAGTCTCGCTTGTCCTGTCGTATGCTCACCACTTCCTAAATACATGCATCTACACTAAAACCGTACGGTGCAAAACACATCCGCATAATCAGCCTCAAGCTTGGTACGCTGTAGTAGTCAGCATACGACTGGATAAGTGAGGCACGAGTTGTGCGAGAGTTTTTTTAACAGATGTTTTGATATAGTTTTGCTGTTGTTAAACGTGGTCCCCATTTAGTCTTTGGATTCTTTGTTCACTGTGGAGTCATGCGAGAAAAACAGTTTTCTTCTAGAATTTAAGGCAACACCCAGTGAGTAATTATTACACAAATGGTCATTTTGTGTTGTAATTACAGAGATATAAACTTTGCATCACATTTAATTTCAGTCCCTTTACATATTAGATTCAAAATGTTGTGTATTTTTTGTGTTTCAAGTTGTGAAGTAAACTGAAAAGTAGCCTATCCTACGAGTGTATATCCCATGTAGTGAATCATGCGCGTGTGTGTGTGTGTTGTAATCAGTGTGACCTCTACCTGTTCAGCTATAAACCTGAAGCTTTTATCGGGTCTGTCACACTCGTACGTCTCTCCAAGGACCGGGTTGAAGGGTTTACTTCCTGCTCGATGGTAGGTGGATGCGTATGCAGATATTGCAAATGTAGCAACATACACCTGCACAGAAAATCAGACGGGGGTGAATGACATGTGTTACATGCGTGTATTCTACATGATGTTGTGAACATGACTGTGTGTACGTGTGGGACACCACCAACTTTGTTTACATGAGACTATTGCACGGACGTAGCTGCATTTGATATGCTTTCAATTGGGACATTTTGATGGCCTATGGTAGTAGTGGTATTGGAACATCACATTAGGTAGAGGTAAAGCATGTATTATTTATAACTACATGTTAATACTGTATGATGCATGTTCTACAGTATGCATAGGTGTGAGACTTACCACATGGCACTTTGTAACTACTCTGTGTTTATTTGACTAAAAATGTGCATAAAACTCAGATAAAAAGTCTTCCAAACAGACCCAGGAAGAAAAAGACAATTGAAAGCTTCTTGCTTGTAAAAATTGTACACAGAGCAAAAGACGAACATCAGTGTAGCTTTAAAAAAATCGTCCTGAGGAAGAGCACTGAGCTCGATACACATTCCCTGTCAACATTTTGCGACGCCTACTTTGATGATCGTGTTTCCATCTGTTCATGTGCTTTAGTTGTGCATGTCTTTGATTAACTGTGTAGACATAAGATCCTCTCTCAACTGTTACATTAGAAGTTGTGCATGCTAACATGTGTGTTTTCCTTCCTCTCACCATGCGCTGGTAAGGGTCTTGGGTGCGGTTGGCGGTGTCCAGCAGCTCGCTGTACTCCAGCTCCTCACACAGCCTCTGCAGGGTGTTGAGCGGCTCGTTGAGCTGTACCGGCATGGCCACCTTGGACAGGTCCTTACCGATGTTGTTCTTCAGGATGTTCCACAGGCTCACGGTGCTGGTGGGGCTGGGAGAGGGGAGCGCGGCGCGCCGACGGGCCCGGGTCACCACGCTGCTAACTAGAGGGGAATAGTGGGAGATTTGAATAAGACTAGTATGGTGACAAGAGGCGGTGCACATTGAATGTGCGCAGTGTGTGACGAGGATATGTTGTAGTTTCAGAGGTGGCTCAGCCAGCATCAAAACTTGTTTTAGCCAAATGTGAACAAGCTGCAGCAGACCTGTTGAACGCTTGTTCGCATACTGTGTGAGGAAACATCGTACGGAGTTTGTAAACACTTCTGGAAGTTGGCAGTTGTCATATTCAACACATTTTCTCTCTCACACAGAGGCTTAGTCAGTCACTCAAGTGCACTAGGACAGACAAGCTCCGCCTCCATTTGACAGAATAAGATCCGGTTGCTCAGTCTTTCACACACACACACACACACACACGCACGACGTGTTACTGTATCATGTACCAGAGTTGTGTCTCTCACTGCCTCCCTCGTTGCTGTAGGTGTCCACGGAGATGCTGTCACTGACATCACTGATGTACGAGTCATCGTCAGAGACCTGGAGACAGAAAGTCAATGCTGAAAGGTCAGAACACATAATCAAAAGGACAATAACAAACAAACCAAAAGTCTTCCATCATCAGAACAGAAACCCAGTGTACAGAGAGGTTGTTGTGAAGTATTAGTTGTGTTAAACTTAAACATGGCCGTGTTGGGACAGTAGGAGTAACAAGACTCACTACTTTTACTGCACAACTAACCCTTTATAAGACTTGAACTTGATTTGTTTGACCACTGTGTCTCACCTCATTCTCAGAAGAGGAAGAGGAGAGGAGGTACTCCTGAGCATCAAAGAACTCCGATATGGACTCTGGGATTGATGCTTTGCTCTCATTGGACACCTGGTGGACCAAGGAGTGAGACCCTCTGGTACATTCCTGATGATAAGAAGAAGTCAGGTTGAGGGAAACTGGACCTGAGGCGACAGTCGGTGGACATATTGTGATCTTTTGAGTCCCACTCACTGAGGCATAGGCGGTCTTCAAGCCAATGACCTGCGCTGGCTGCGGGGCCTGCCTGTCGATGGTGTGCCTCAGTCGGTCTCTCTCCGCTACGAGGGAACTAAAGGCCGATTTCAGCGTGGTGTGGACTGGAGAGAAGCAAATGCAAGACAAGAGAGTTGTCATGGAAACTATCTTACCATATAAACGAGCATATTTTCTTTTTCAATCTAAAGTGAATGCGTCTCCCGAGCTAACCAGCAGACGCCCCCCCACCAGCAAGGACTCACTGTTGTTGGCCAGCGTGCAGAAGTCCTCCTGCAGACGGGACCCGTCTGTAGGCGAGTCTGGGGATTCGGGACAGACCTCCTGGGCGTTTGAGTCCGTGGTGGAGAGGTTGGGGTTGGAGGCGTGGAGACGAGGGGATTGAGAGGAGAGGCAGCTTGGGACCTGGTGGACAAAAAAAAACAAAAAACAGAGAAAGGATAAGCCATTATTTCCCCGTCATTCACACCGCTGAATGAAGTGCGTTTCTAAATGATTATCAAAAGAAAAGCTGCGCATGTACCTGTAGTGTGGCTTTGGTTTCTTTGCCATTGTTTTTGGATCGCCATCTCCTCGGCCTCTTCTCTTTTTTGGGCATGTCATAATTAGACGCCTGTGGTGCCACAAGAAGACTTTAAAAGGAGTAGCAAACAAAAATACTTCCCCGTTTTCACTGAACCAAAATAGTTTTCCCGTCGGCTTAATAGGAAGAAATCAATGTTTGTATTGATTCATTGAATGCATTTCCCCGCCCAGCGTAACCAGTGAGGGGAATCTGCCTCTAGTGAAACAGACCAGCTAACCAACAGACAGACTGGGAGCCTTGATCGATCCATGTAGATACGGTTAATAAGATCAAAACACATACACAGTGAGATACTTGTGTCGGCTGCTTATGTAGCTTCACAGAACGCAACAAAAATAGACTTGAAGTGTAAAAAAAAAAAAGGCAGGGGTCTCTGTCAGACGCGCATCTCACAGAGTCAGTGTTGATGGAATAAAATGGAAGAGCGTCTGTTACGAGTGTCGGGCGTCAAAAACACTTCTAAAATGCTGCCAGTGGGGATCGGCCATTACTCCTTGAGAACTTCTCTGTTAGACCCACAGAGCTAACTAATGCATTTGTATTAGATATATTGCACATTGCTTAAATGAAGACAAAGAATCATCATGGCTAACTTAATCCGTGGTCCTGTGCTTACTTGTAGTGCACTAATGGCCGGGGCCGAGTACGTGCGGTGGAGGACCTCCATGCTCTTCAGCAGCAGGTTGAGTTCCAGCAGGTACGATTCACATTCCTCCAAGTCTGAGAGAAAGACATTTATTATGAGATGGAAGTTTGGGTGCACGCAGTGATGGAATGAACTGCAGTGAGACACGTTTGAAAGGTAACCGTTAACGAGGACAAGGGAGACGAGCAAGCCAGGAGAGACAATTAGTGAGGCAAGTACCCAAAAGAGAAATAAGACAAAACGACAACCAACCTTTGCAGCACTTGTCCATGTCCTCTGAAGAATGGAGCCAAGAGCTGACCTTTGCTTTGTGGACCGACGCCTGCTTAGTAAGAGTCGCCCTCTGTTTTAAGAGAAAGAGGGAGCGTCAGGCATATGTGCAACCTCACATAACTACATCCCTACTGTGTCACACCTGAAAGGAAACAACTCACTTTTCTCAGGGAGTCGTTGAGGGCGGGCGAGGCGTGGGGGTTGAAGAGGTGCCTCTCGTGGGGATACATGGCAATCTCGTTCTGCCGAAACACGCGGTGATGCCGCAGCTTTGACACCCACTCGTCAAACAGCTCCGGAGACTTAACCTGGGTGCCATAAAGTCAAATTAGGAGCAGTAACTGGGACACGCCCGCTGGGAGCGTCTTTGTATGAAACAGAAAGAAGTAAATGAGAGACGCAGCATAGAGGCGTTGATGCATTTGCACACAAACCCGTAATGCAAAACATTCATATTCAGGGGTTACCTTCAAGTGATAGATGTTATCCTCCGTGTCCAGGTCGACGCACATGGCTTTCTTCTTGATCGACATGACGGAGAGGCCGACATCAATGCAGCCGTGAAGCTTTCCCTTCTGCAGCTGTGAACGTAACACTTTGTCAGCGTGCGTTTCGGATGTGTTGAAGTGCAAGAATGACGCTCGGGGTAATACCTACATCAGATCCACGCTTTGCATACTTCAGGATGCCTTTCTCCAACACAAAGAACCTCTAAGTGGGACGAAATCAAACTCAAATCAATATTTATTCACAACATTAGTCCGTTTTTTACGTTTAGTTTTGCACTCTTAGTTCACACAATAGTAAAAACACCAATAAACAAAAAGGTGGGCAGACATTGTACCGTTATGAACCAATAACACCTCATTCCCATGACCCTGCATTTCAAGTTTCACAACGGCAGCAGTGAAATAAGTGACCATGTATCGACATAGCAACAGCTTACAAGCATACTTTGCTCTAAATATTGTCGATTTAAGTGGCTATTCAAATCACGTTGCAAGGCAGAACTTTCCAGGTATGCATGAGCACACAGAAGAGGGGGAGGAAGATGAGTCAGGGTTACAGTGCAATCGGCTGGGAATAAAAACAATGGAAAGAAGGAAATACAGGAGGACTATAATGGTGAAGAGGAGGAAACGTGGAAATAGCTCCGAGGTATTAAAAGACACCAGGTCAGAGCTTTTAGTTGGACATTTAGGGAGGACTGCTGGTTCAAACATGGCATCATCAGGAGAGAAATCACACCTACACCCATGTACAGTATGCACTTAGAATGCATTATTGCTTTATTTCTTCACCAAAATGGATATGGGGCCTTGATTGACAACACCATCTGTGCTTTTAAAAGAACTACATGTGATGAATACAGTGCAGAATGTTTAAAAAGCAAAACCATTATGGCTCACTATCCGACACCCTCAAGTTCAGGGTGAAAATAGCTCTTTGGTTGAACAAAAGGCAGCAGCGGTGTTCTATAATTAAGAAGTGCTGCGATGCTGTTGCTGTTTTTGGGGCTTTAGAAAGAGGGTGGCTTTGTGAGGCGCTCACCTTATGCCAGCCCTTCATGGGCCACTTCCTCCTCTTGAGCAGGAAGCCCTCCTGTCTGTCAGGCTCCTGCATGCTGGCAGGAGCCCCCCTGAGCCCCTCCACGATCTCCCAGCTGTCCTGGAGAGGGACACACGGGCGCGACAACCACATACGAGTTTAGACAGACATGTGACTTGAAATAGCACGATCTCAAACATGTTAACAGTAAACATAGACTCATCGCACACACCATTTAAGTTCAACACTGTTGTGACAGCAACAGCGCTTGTTGTAAAAACAGCGCGGTTGTGCTTCATGCATTTCTAGGAACACTTTAATGTTCAGTCAGAGAGAGCGACGCTTCATAATTGAGTTTCAACAGTTTGATATGATGCTACTTCGATAGGAAAAGAAGCATAATGCTGAATGCGAACAGTGGCTATGATCTCTTTTTGTCTCACGCTGTACATTAAAGCAGCACACACACACACACACACACACACACACACCTGGTTACTGTCGTGCTTAGAGGAGCCGCTGCTGTCGCTGTGAGTGGGCGACGTCGTCGTCATCGTTCTGCGACTCGAGCGCTTTCTGCCCAACCGTCGTCTCGTTTGTGTGGAAACCAACAGAGATCACAGCGGAGCCGCCAGGAGCATCGCTCTGACCTTTGAAGGCCACGGCACAACAGTCAGAGCTGTGGAGAAAAGGTTCAAACAACGAGCTGATGTCAGAGCAGCACAAAAGGTTATTTTTGTGGGACCAGACGGATAAAAACAGAGAGGAATCACTGAGTCACTCTGGGTCTGACTAACTGTCAATGAAAAAGTCCAAAGTGTCTTTGTTTTATTAAGGAAGCTGGACACGGATATCCAGGAAAAACAACACACGAGAGGCGAATAAGTCTTTATCGTGAGCTCTCACAGTTCAGGGTTCAACTTGTGTTTTCAGATGCAAGTCTGGCTTTGTGTGGACTTTGATACTTTTACAGCCAAGTACACAAAACCAATGTTAAAAGTCAGTATCTGTGGTACCACCCAAGTTTTATGAAGATTTATAAAGGGTCCACTTGTAAACAAGCATTTGAGGAAGACAGGAAAACAACAAAAGGAATCCCGATGGAGTGTGCAGAGCATCGTACACACAAAGACCATCATTAAAAAGAGAATAAATTAAAAAGTTATGACTCCAGAGACTAACTTCTGTTACCATGTTAATGTGAAACCACACCCAGAGCTCGCTCCATCTGCATGCTGCAAAACTGAGCCGTTGCTGCTTCACCACGGGCTGGTTTCGTCTCCTCCTCATCCTCCATGTTAAATACGAACGTGAACGCTTCCTTCACGCGTTGATCTAATGCAGTGTATCTGAAGCTTTTTTGACAGAAGGCTTGCTTGTGAGGTCACAGACGGTCCAAGTCAGACCTGCTCTGCTTTGTTCTACAATTTGCAGTTATCATTTTTGCAAAATTCTGCCGTCTTGTTTCGGTTGAAGAGTTTTGCGTTGGTTCTCTACATTATTACAAAGTGGTGGCACGGGGGCGAGTAAGGGAACGCCGCTATTCTCACCGACATGTCGCATTCATTCCTCAATGGCATGCCCGGACCTGGCTGTGTGTGCTATACCGCCATGTGCGCCACTCCCTTTGTACCTCAGGCGTGTTGACGTGGACCTGTGCAGTGTACATACGAGCTAAGGCACATCCCCGTCTCCTGGATTAACACGGTGAGATGTGCTCACATGCAAATTTAAAACTCTTTGGATTTGAAGTGTGCTGCATCCTCTGTAAAAACCATAGAGTGCGTGCGTGCGTGCGTGTGTGTGTGCTGTAGTTCCCCCGAGGCCTCTCTTACAGTCAGTACCATGCCCAGGACGTGAGTCATCGACAGGAAAGAATGTGCTCAGTGCTTCGATACCCCCCCGACACACAGCTAGCTACAGTCAACACTGGGCTAAAAGCAGCCTGAAACACACGGGCGGCCCACTTGCTTTCACGGCTTCTGGAGCGCAGACTAAAAAGGACAGACAGCGGATTTGAGTCGGCTTCAAAATGAGCTCCAATTAGCTCATCAAGTCCTTTCGTGTTTTCATCGAGTCCTTTCGTGTTTTCATCGAGTCCTTTCGTGTTTTCGCACTTATCAGGCTGCGACATGTCTGGCGTCTTTCGGCCGCGTCTGAAGCTTTTACGAATGTTTATTGAGGTTCAGCAATTCACACACACACACAACTTCTGCATATCTACACCTGGAGTCTAGACTTTCAACGGCAAGAAAAAGGTGCGTTCAACCACTGTAAAGCATTATGTAATACAATCACGAGTGTAAACACTAGAAGTGGCGAGTAAGGGGCCGCAGCATCGAGCACCTCTTTGCATAACACACTCGGCCTCATCCCTTTTCCCCACGTTCACACAACTCAGCTGCAAAGTTTGCAACAAAAACACTTCCTTTGAGCAAAACATCACCAAATAAAAAACAGAAAATGTGCCACTGCATCTGTTCACAGATTTAGTCTGAAGTGTCAGATGCTTTTCCTCACTTTAAAAGCTTAAAGGCTTGTGCAGAAAGCTGTGTATTAGTGGAGAATACGAACCGCCACAGATGAACTGTGAAATCTGTAAATGAAGCCGGGACATGAACATCCCTCTGAGTGCCCTACTTACCTCCACTGAGTGATTACTGGAGTGTTGTACGCCACCGAGCCTCCTGCACTGGAAGACTAGAAGTGCTGGGGTGTTTTTTGCCTGAGTTCTTACGTAATGGGAGTAAATCATTAATGGCACAAACACCTTGTAAAGGATCCGTTAAGATGGAAAAGATGGTCATTCTCACGGCGAGTGCCAGAGTCACAAGGCCCAAACGAGGGAATAAAAGGTTTAAAGGTGATGGAAGGCTCTCTCTCTCTCTCTCTCAGCAGTGGGTCTTGCACGGGACACCGTAAGGTAACGTTCTGTATGTGCCGTGTGGTCCTTTTAGTGTCTAAAAGGGTGAGCACTGCTGAACGCCAGGAGACAAAAGCAGAGATTCAAATAGAAGAGCGGACCTTTTTTTCCCCTTTCTACTCGTCCGATCCCCGGCCTCCTAAAATGGTCACCACCATGCTGACCAACTGGTGCTCCTTGAAAGCCTTCTTCGTGGCGAACCTTGTGCACCGGGAAGAAACGCACTTCAGGAATGCCGCTTTTTGAGAAGGCATTGTTCAACTCAGACTAACAATTCCTCAACAAGTCATTATGTGCGCCATAGCTGCAGGCAACACATACTGCATATTTACAGAAAGCCACGTGGCTTTCATTAAGCAACGCCTCGCCCGTTGTTCACCGGGTGTTTTATGACAGGATCTCGAGAGAATCCTGAGGAATCGACTGAGCAGCCGATCCATCCGCTTTCTGCCCGTACACATTCTTGTAACAGCAGGAATGCCATCAACCCGACAGTTATTGGGACTGCGAAAAAAAAAAAAAAGGTCCTCACAGATGGCCCATCTGTGACTCTACCTCCGATAAAGAGTCATCATATAAAGCTTCTTCACAGGTTCACCGAGTTTAAGCTGTGCATGATCCGCCGATTATTAAGAAGTGAAAGCCGGCTTTAAATAGACTCGCATCTGGCGATATCAGCCGGCTACTTCACACATCGACACCCAAAATGTTTACACCAAAGTAGGGACACGGATGTGTGGCAGCGTGGCAGTAGCACTCAGCTCATCTGACCTGTGACACGACGTCCGACCGAGTGCGTTTATCGGAGTCTCGATGAAGAGCATGTTGTGATGAATAAGTCGACATTGGAGCGCCGCAGCGTGTGAGCTATTCATTTCTTTATTTCATGATGACCGATTGTTTTTTAAACAGTGTTGTTCAATGTGAATGTAATGCAGTGCAGAGGAAACCGAGAGATCAAAGAGGTAAAGAAAGCAGCTTCAGTATGCCATTCAGCGGTCATGAGAGACAGAAAGAGAACAATCATGAGAGCCGGCATGCCCGTAGATTATTGACCGACGTCTTTTATGAAAAGCCGCATCACAAAAGATGTCTCTCTCTCGCTGTCTGTGTCTGCCTCTCTCTCTCTGTCCGTCTGTCTGTCTGTCTCCGTCTCTGTCTCTCTCTCTGTGTGTCTGCCTCTGTTTGTCTCTCTCTCTCACACTGTCTCTTTCCTGCTGAGACAAGAGACACTTTGTTACTGCTCAATCACGGGTTGCTATGGCAAAAAACAAAGACTATATCCAGTGTGTTTGTTCTTTATAGAAGACATCTGAGGGCATAAAACACGGAGCTATTTATAGCCCCCGTGCCGTTTACCAGCAGAGACATGATTTCACGTGACCGTCGGATGAAGTAGGACACGACATTCTATCACCTTATGAAACCAGCAGAGATCACAGGCTTCTCTCACGGCGGCCACTCGGTGCATCAGCGAAGCTCCGTGTTTACCAGCTTTTAAGTGGGTGTTGTGTAAAAAGGAGGGAGAGTGACACAGAGATAGAACTCGGTGAGTCACGTCGGCCACGCTGGATGTTTACGCCCAGAAACGTTGCAGCAAGAATAAAACACTTGGGGCCCCGGACTGTAATCAGCTGACTGGTGGACTGCATTGATTGCTCAAGGGCTCTTCAACAGGCCAACACATGGGTGGCAGTGCAGCCTCTCACTACTTATACTCGTCCTAGGGTTGCAACTAATGATTATCTGCATTGCCAATTAATCTGGCAGTTAAGTTTTATTTTGACCGGCCAACAATCCGAAATCTAAAGGCAATAATACTATATAGAGCGAGAGAGAGATTTTCTGGCATTCTTACTTAAAAAATTACTTCCATGATTAATCGATAATCAAAATAGTTGCAGGTTGATTTTTGTTTCAGATGCCAGATTATAAAGAGAAGAGCTATCGGTGGTTTGTATAAAGGTTTAGGTGTTGTAACTGAACCCATTTTGTATCCTTCTCCTTTATTTTCGATTAAGTACAAATCTACACATATTCTACAACATGCTTACAGTTTTGTGAAACAGCTCCAGTTTAGATATTTTAACAATAAACTACAGTTATCTTAGGTAGGCTACTTGGCTGGCGTCAGTGACAGTGATGCCATCAACACTCGTGCCTGAAATGATCCAGTCTGTGTTGATTAACGGTATGATTACAAACACAAAGTCACTCCAGCAAAACGCCTGATGTGAAAGTGCTGAATGGCTCACGGTCATTTAATGGTGTGTAGGGATGCAACTCAAAAAAATCTGTTCCGTTCTGAAGATAGTGGAAAGCTCTGAAGTGACATCTTTAAATAATGTCTTGTTCAACAAATAGTTCATGAAGATCATCGAACAAAGATATCATTGAAGCCAAGGAGGAGAGGCTTTTTTTGGGGGGGGGGGGGGTCCTGTACCGATGTGAGGGTCCCAGGACAGAGGATGTGCACAGATTGTAAATTTGTGATTTTGGGTTATACTAAATAAACTGAATTAAACAGGAAAACTAGCAAACAGCATTTGAGACGCTGGAAACAGACTTATTTGTGTGGCATATTTGAGAAATTACTTAAACTATAAGTTGATCATCAGAATTACTGCCAATTAAATTTCTGTTGATTGATTAATCATGTCAGCTCTAATGGCCTCCATTAAAAGCATACAGTCCTGTAACACAGGCCGTGGGAAACAAACTGTCCCATCTAAAATAGAAAACACAGCCATGCTGTAACTTCACACAATGAATAAATCTATGATCCCAATATCTACAATGAACACGTTGAATAAAATGTAAAAGAATAATGTGTGTTGCTCGTGCTCGGGGGATGATGTCAGCACGGCAACCATTATTGAGGACAAACTCCACGGGGACGAACCACAGGTGTCCCGTGTGTAATCCACAGCTCAGTTCCTGCTGCCAACACAGCAATTCAAAGTTGTCAGCGCAGACAAAATGTCCAATATACCCCCCATGTGCTCGTGAAACCCTGCGCGCACACAGCCTCGATACAAACAATACAAATATGTTTAAAACACCACATCCAACTGGCACGCGGAGGCACCAAATTCAGCACCAAATGTCACGAGGAAGCCCATTAATAATTCTATCGAACGCGATATTCAGCTGAAGCCACGTCAGGGCGCGCGATCAACTCCGCCGCTTAGTTCAAACGGAAGCGAGGCAATAACAGCAGAGACGCCGACATACTTATCACACGAGCTATGAGGATAAATGATGAATGCTTACGTGTTCTGTGGCGAAAGCTACAGCATCCTATCCCGAAGGTAGAGACATTCGGTACCTGGCTTCAGGGCTCCTGCTGCTCGTTACAACGCCGGAGCTATGTGGAGGAGGCGGGGTCTGCTCAGTGAGCCCGGGAGTGACTGACGCGCTGCTCGAGCCAATCACAGTGGAGGATAACCCCGAGGGGCGGGAACAAGGGCTGGGCGGACACCTTTTTTTGAACGCGCCATGGAGTGACGCTAAAGACAACGTGAAAGACGGGAAAATGCAACCAAAGGTGTACGATTCGTGTCAGACAATGGAGTGAGAGGTAATAGCTGCAGGTGAAGTTATGTTAATCGCACGTGGTTAATCTGACCTTTGTGTGATAATGGGTCATGGTTTCTGTTTGAAACCCCAACTCCCATATTTGGTTTCAGCCATGTTCACATCAATCACATCAGTTTGCTTCTGCCTTGTAGTCAAAGCTAACATATGCTGATTGATTTAAAATGTGTATTATTATGTTTAAAAAACAAGGCTTTTTCTCTGCTTAATCTCAGACCATGACATGTGTAGTACATTACCAGGAACAATGTTTCAAGAGCAAAATAAGCAGCTTCAGATGTCAGATGAAGTCATACTCCATCCCATAACAGCAAATAAACTGTTTAGCAATGTGCCAATTGTTTTATTGATTAATTGTCAAAAAGTGAAGTGAAAATGGCCCATTAAAAGCACAAGTTATATCATTGAATTGCTCATCTTGTCTGAATATCTCTCCAAAATCTAAATATATTCAGTTTATTATCAGTAAATACAGTAAGTAATTGTTAGCTGGAACAAGGGAATGTTTGGTATCTTTGCTTGGGAAATGACTCAAGAGATTACTCGATCATTTTACTGTTAATCAACTTAATTCCTTTAATATACCTGTTGTGGATTGTAGCACGCAGTTAGTTCATGAATAAGAGCCAGAGGGTGTGATGAGATATGTGTTAATAATAATCTGTCTGGTGTCATTGCTTCATATCACAGTAAACAGTCCAATGACAGATTGTTTGGTGCTTTTCTTCAGACATTCTGGTTGGAAAAGATGGCTTTACCCACAAGTGCTGACTGTTTGCTGAAACGATGAGTAAGTGAGAGAAGTTGTGTGATTGCACCCAGACAGAATGAGTGTGTGTGTGTGTGAATGAGCATGTGTTTGTGTGTCTCTGTTTAATGTCCGTCTTAAGTTCTGCTCCTTATGTCTTCTTCTGAGAGCCTTCAGTCGTCCTCTTTTGTCCTTGTAGCTCTCTGAACCTTCATGCATTGGATTTGTTTACTATA
Organism: Anarrhichthys ocellatus; assembly: GCF_004355925.1. Lineage (NCBI taxonomy): Eukaryota > Metazoa > Chordata > Actinopteri > Perciformes > Anarhichadidae > Anarrhichthys > Anarrhichthys ocellatus. The sequence goes on along the minus strand of NW_022280044.1, from coordinate 3,693,408 downwards.
CAAAACGAATGTCCTCCTTTGCATGGGCATGAGGCTGTCACTTCCTGCCTGGGCTTATTTCTATGGCAACAGAGGGCTGGGAAAACATAAAGGGGGGGCGGGGGGGGGGGGGCAGACTTCTTTGAAAGGGGGAGTTAGAGCTGGGTGTGTCCAGAAACTTAGAAACCGACAAAATTAATGTTGTTGTTTTTTGGAGTTTAAAGGAATGTTGGTAGTGCAGTAGTGTGATGTTGGAAGTGGAACATGAGGAAAGAAACAGTTATCAGTGTTATCAGATCTTTCCATTGAACAACCCAGGTGGATTCCCTCGTGCTTTAAGCGGTGCACGGTTGCTGCCACAAATGAACACCCCATGGCATACCTGTCAAGAGACAGACTCTGAGCCACACCTGCCTACACACACAAACACACACACACACACATACGGTGACGTAGAAAACCTGAAAATGTACCAGACATCCATTAATAATGACGTTCAAACATTTTCCACTAATAGCACAATTTACATATCTAAGGGAACAATGACAGCGAGACCCTCATAAATATGAATGAGGCTGATACATGATACTTGTAAGCTAATATTATCACATTGCTGTCACTTACAGTACGAACACAGACAGTACAGTATTACACGAGCAGATTATTTATGACAGTGGCATCTATAGGTCAGATATGGTTACTGCACAGAGAGCTGCTTGCATTCATGCATTGAGACGCCTTTGCTGCACTGAGTGCTGCTGGTCGTCAGTGAGCTCATGTTAACAAAGAGGGATCAAAGGGAGGTCCCTAATGCTGTTTTAACTGCACAAGAAGGTCTGTCATTTACTGAGCTCCGTGCACTGTGCAATTTGACCTGAAGTGTAAAGGCGGGTAAATGAAGAGACACAACACCCTTCAACTAGAGACCCTCTGTCTTAGAAGTTTAAGTGCTCTTGAGCAGGACACTGACAGGGTCCCTGTTCTATATCTGAACATGACCTGTGATCCTATTAACCCACTAGGGGGCCGGAGATGTGGGCCCTATTAACCCCTCTTTCTCCCACTCTGTTTATTGTTTATAAAAAAACATAAAACAAAAAAATGATTGTCACAGACATAAACAGGCATTACTCTGCATTTAACCAACCCTAAGCTTTTTAGGAGCAGGGGTTCAGTTTCTTGCTCAAGGACACTTAGACAGTGATTTAGTGTAACTCATTTAACTTGATTAAACACATTTCTACTTCGTAAAATGCAACATGAAAGCACAATATTGATATAATACACATTTGTACTGTAAACATAAAGCTACATCCATCAGCGGTTAGTTTAGTACAAAGACAGGAAACAGCTGTTTAATCCAGATATTTCAATGTAAAATACAAACAACCGGCAACTCTTATAAACACATTGTGCCTTGTTTGTCTAATCCCTACAGAAAACAAAGTGTTAAAATGTTACAGTTGTATGTCGGGGTTATGTGCTGTACTATTTCTTGACCAGGGATCAGTTTTTGTATGGTTTAAACAAACTAAATATAACTTGGTGAGCTTTTAGAGGTGCCGCTATGTGGCTTTTGTTATCTTAGCTTTTCCATACAGACACGAGACATTTATATTGTGATGTAGTGCTGCGTACGTATTAAAAAACACATTTGCAATTAATTAAATAAAACTGATTGTGACAAGATCAGCCTGGAGTCTCCTTATTTGGAATAAGGCACAAATAAAGTTTCTCAGAAGGGATCAGCACTCAATGATATCGCTGTACCGGCCCCTCCTCGTGCTATAATGTTCCATGTCTGCAGAGGGCGATGTTGCATAGAAGCACCCACTGTGGGGACTCCACAGAGAGAATCAACAGCTGCAGATCAGATGTCTCAGCTCTCTGAATTACTGACTGACGACTTTGTTTTAGTGACTCGTAAAGCCCACGTTTCTTGCACTCTAGTTTGTGACTTGTTTTGCATTATGTTTGCTTGAGTGATGCTCATCCAGTCTTTATGTGCATATATGAGCGTTTTTGTGCTCGCTTTCCTTTTTCGGTGTGCTCATGCGGCCTTCTGCAGCCTATCAGGGGGCTTGAGTGCCTGAGAGTTATCTTCTGTACAGCTCAGTGATCTAAAGATGCTAAGGCATTACGTTGTCTCCGTGTTATTATGTGATTGAGGCTGATTATGTGCATGCAGACAGTTCCTATCAAACTCGGTAGATCAAAGGGTTGCCCTCCCAGTACACACACACACACAGTCTATCCTTTACACTGCCCTCCTTATTCCTCTACCTCCCCTTCCTCTCTCTTCGACAGGGCAATAGCATGCTCTTTAATTTTTTCCAGATGTAAAGTACCTCCCTTCCTCCCTTTCCCTCCTCTATTCCCTCCATTTTTAAGTCTCACAGGGTTGACTGAAACCTGGAAATTTTTGCCCTCCCTCCCTCGCTCCCTCTCTCTTCTCCTCCTCCCCTCTTTCTCTCTCCCCTACCCCGGCTCGTTCAACATGTTGGGCTCAACGACAAAACATGACCCTAGGAGGTCAAGCAGGAGAGGCATGGCGCTCTCCCAAAGCAGAAAGGAATGCTAAGGCAAACGCGTTTCCCACATTGCAATCAGCCGTTCGGTCCACGGTACATTTTCAGCGCCAGCTGTTTGTGACAAGCTCTGATTTTTCGATTAGATTGTTGGTATTTTCTGCGCACTACAGAAGTTTCTTCAAGTTACTGGAACTAGACTCTCTGTCTCCTCCATTTTTTCCCCTCCTTTTTCTACTTCCTGTGATGGGAACCAACTGGGGTAGTTGTGCAGGGGAGCAGTGTGAATGTTAGGGGCATGGGGTCCAGGTGTTCCCTCCACTCTTCTTCTATCATTTATATTCATGTAGGTGCACCTAAAATGTGTCTGCATTCTGTATAACATACAGCGTCTTCAATCTCTGCTCACAGCGACGTGTGAGTGGAGTCGCAGACACATGTTGCACGGAGAGGATGGACTCTCTTTCACCATCTCCCTCTAAGTGTATAAACACACTCATCCAAACATACAGACACACACACACACACACACACACACACACACCGTTAATGCGTGTGAGCATGGACTAGATCTGATTCCCTGCTCTAGCTAAAGCACTTAACGATCCCAGCAGCTGCTGCTCGTGTAAACTCTCCTCACACACATAAAGACACACACACAATCCCACTTCCTTGTCACCTCATTTCCTTCCCTCTGCTTCGCTCTGTCTTCTTTATCCTTGCAGATTGATTATTTCCAGAAACTAAGGAACTCTTCAAACATAGACATCACACAAATACATGCTCATAAACAAAAGTGCACACACACATTCACGCACAAATGGACCTACACTTGATTTTCAACTCTGCCATACAGAGGGACCATTTGTTATTTGTTTGGACAGTTTTCTATGGCGCCACGTTGGAGGGCTTATCTGGGGAACAAAGCATGTGGTTCATCTTTACTGCGGCCGCATCCTTTACACTGATTACTATGATAAGCCCCATGTGCTAGTTTCATGCAGTGTTATGTTACCAGGACGTGTCCCATACGGATTATCTCTGTTGGGCCCTCAGGGGAGAGTGAGCCGCCAAGATCCCTGCATTCTGACACACAATAGGACTCTCATGTTTCCATTAGCACAACTTCCCGCAAGTTTGTGTCTTTGTGTGAGGCTCATTAGTCCCTTACATTGTCTGTCCTGCTGTGTGCGTACATTGGTGTACATTTTGGCATGTCTCTGGGAATGTTTTACATGATAAACGATCACTTCAAGAGTATCACTAACAGTGTTTAATGTGATTTGTATAGTCTTGCGTGTATATGTGTTTTAGTACTTCATCTCTACTTGTGTGCATTCTCTGTCACAGCATGGTAAGATACAGCATTTGACCTCTTTGGACATTTTAGCCTTGCTGCAATGTGTGGGACTTTTAAATGTACTTAATTCATTAAATATTTGGGAGTTAGGTGGGAATATGGATACCACTCTCATGTAGTGAATATGAAATAACAACCAGGAGATGGTTAGCTTAGGTTAGCATAAAGACAACAAACAGAGGCCAACAGTTAGTCTGGCCTGAAGATAAAGTGTTAATTAAAAAGCTTTAGCGGTTGTGAGGGCAGATTTTGTGACCTTTTGACAGAGCCAGACTGTTTGCCCGATTCCAGTCTTTATATTTACTACGTGGTATCAATATTGTCTTCTAACTCTTGTCAAGAAATTGTTTTTCTTAACATTTTGGAAAATTCCTTTTGAAGGCAATACCTTTGTACAAAATGTGTAGTAAAGTTAAATTCTTGAATTAAAAAAAATTGAAAAAGGAAAAGTCTGTGATGAAAAAGGGTTTCATTCTAGAGAAGTGTTCTCTTTGGTGTATTTAATTATTAATGCACCAATCTAAGCTGAATTTTAACACTGTACGGTTGAATATTTTTGAACTGCTTCGTGCTTGTTTGAAGTCAAATTGAACATTGAGCCATGGCGTTAAATCTTGCACTATCCTAAGCACTTTTAGGACATGATCTTCACGCTGACTCAAAGGTTGAACTTCAAACTTTATTCTCGACCTTAAATGTCAGTTAACGAAACAGTTTCCCTTCAAGGTCCACTGACTCATAAAGTTCTCAGACATTTTCACGCAGAAAAGCACAGGTGGAAATGATAGAAATAATGATGACTGAATCCCATAACTGATTTAGTTTCAGGGTCCTGTGTTTGAAATCGCTCCCTTGTTTGCTCATTCACCACAATGGAAAGTCAGTATTTTATTTTTGCATCATGACTGACAGGTGTTGGGTCGAGCAAATGTAATATTACAACTTTATAAAAGGTTGAGCATTGTATTGTGGGATTGCTAGCAGAAAGCAGTGAACACACCATGAACACTCTTTTCGTTTCGGTGTGGAAGGGCACTATTTTAACTCTAATTTCTGACACTCAAATGAAATGGCGGGCTGTAAATGTGGTGCTCACTATGTAGTAAATAGGTAGTGATTTTGAATGTAGCCCCGGCATTGTACATGCTGGGCCATTTGAACATAATGGAGCCCTCGTTAACATCATTAATAACACCTGTGCATTTCTTATTATGAGTGGAAATGTCTGCTGTAAAAAGAGCTTATTCAGAAGAATAGAAAGCACAACGTCTCATTTAAAAAAATAGTGGAGTAAAAATATGAGAAGTCACAAAATATGAATACTCTATTTAGTTACTTCCACCTCAGAGGATACATATAATAAAACCAGGTATAATCACACATCATGCAGACTGACAAACTGACTTTATTCCTCACCTCCAAACACACACTTCTTCTTCTCTGTCCCTTTCCCTCATTCACAGAAAAGCTGTTTGAACACCTAAAGACTGTGCTGGAGAGATGTAACACTCCTGAGTGACCTACATACGCTGCAGCATCAGCTCATTGACATGCACACACAAGCTTACCTGCAATGACCTGGATATTCTTTGTTACATGCAGACATACTTTGGCAAAAACACAGAATTAGTCAGTGCCATGAAACAGGCACGCTCAGGTGCAGACGGATATACAAGCCCTTCTCTCTGTCTTTCCCCCTCTGATGGAATTAGGTTTCTCTTCCACATACGCACTCTCTCTCTCTCTCTCTCTGCTGAGAGACTCAAATGTCATATGGTCGGTTGATTGGACTGTGAGAGGCCCGGAGGGAGGAGAGGGAGGTGATGAAAGGAGGGGATGGTAAAACCGGTCTGCAGCCGCCATTGTGTGCAGGCACAGTGGCAGACAGCTCTGTACGGGTCCTCAATGCTGCCTAATGTGCCAGAGTCTTCATGAATCTGGGTCAACTAGAACACTTTTTCCCTCACAACAATCTCTGTCTACATCAGTCTTACATTGCACCCACTCCTCCCCCGATCCCATGCTCTCATTTACTTCCTCAGATTGTTTTTATTTTGTTCTTCGCCTGTTTCCATCTTTCATGCTATCTGTCCATCTCCTTTACACACTGAGCTCTCTTGGGAATGATCCTTCACCCTTATCTTCCTCCAAATGTTACTACATTAAAGTTAAGCTCAACTACGGTGTAAGCCAATCCATGCTGATGAAATCTTTTGTTGTATTCCTTTCAACTCTGATAGAGACCAGGCGACAGCCATAAAACTAACTGGACTGGTCTCACTGTGTCTGAGGCCAAATCTCTGAGTGTTTTCTCAATGTATGTGTTCCTCAGAGAGACAGAAAGGGATAGGGGGGCTGCAGGGATGTAGAAATACTATGGAGAAATGGCCAGACAGGAAATGACCTCCCACAGAGAGGGGGCTTCCCCAAGGGTTGTGTTTCTTTCTGTCTCTCACACGCACACACACACACACAGCTATAATGTCTATGATGTCTACCAACAGATATGCATGAGAACGAGAAGGCCAATCAGGGTGTCTTTGAGGCTTCTGCTGCGTGCTGGAAATGCATGGAGCTATACAACAGTCATCCATTAGCTCGGCTCTGGAAACCATTGCATCACCTGCTTCTCGGGGGAAGTTGCATGTGTGCACGTAAATGTGTGACTCTGTGCATGAGTATGTAAGTTAGGGCTGCTTATTCTCTGTTCACCGACCTTTACCTCACATGTTGCTATTGAGAGTGTGTGAAAACGTATCAGCATGTCAGCACAGAAGTTGAAGCAGTTTGCTAAAAGTAAAGTATAAAGTTTAAATAGTTTTCTAAAAGAATAAACGGTTGAAACCACTTGCCTCTCCAAGTAGTAGGCTGTGAATGCAAACGTGACCAAATCAACTCTAATATAGATGATTTAAGTATGAACATATAATGTAACAATATCCAATTTTATATATAATCATTCAAATATCATCCAGTTAGAAATGATGGGATGTGGTGTAGATAGAGAAGAGCTTGAGCTCATCCAACAGGGCTGTGTATCGGACGGGAAAGGCCGGGAAACACTAATCTATTTGTACCGTAGTAAGCGCTTTACCTCATGTGCCATAAATGTGCAGATGTCTTGGCAGTAACATCGCATGTTTTTCAGACAGGACTGGAACATAAACCTTCATGTAGGCTCGGCTACACTGAGAATCGTTCCTCAATCTGCAAAAAATTCTGAGCAAAATCTGCACATGCTCCACACGCCTTGCATTTATTCCCCTATAATTTCAAGTTGGAAGATCTTTCACTCAGATTTGGCACCTCTCCTCCTCAGTCTTAACATACACTTAACGTCCCGAATTCCTCATCTGCAAATGTGAACCATCTGTGCTCCTTGTGGCCCCAGCAATACAAGGCGCGTTAATGAGAGAATGGTAAATTACAGTTCAGCTGCATGATGATGGCGTTCTTACTGTAGGCTACAGAGTGCAGACTGGGCTGTTGATGTGTTGATTGTAGCTCACTGTATGCAATGTCTGTCCTCAGACAGCTCAGCTAGCAGAATACACCACATAGCTGTTCATTAGGCTATACAGCTGTTTTATGAATTATCATTTTTCATAGCTTATCAAAAACATATGATAACATGAATTCAAGCGTTTTGTTAAACTTGTTTCATGAGTGAGTTTGCTCTATCTGCAGGGGAACCTAAGACTTTGGGTTCCTCTTGGGATTCCGTGGGAAGGAAATCTTCTCGTCTGCTTTGTCCATATCAGGGATCCGATCCAGATCTCAGACCCCCGGTGGCTGCGGGGGCGCGCAGAAAACTCGGTCAAAGGGTTTCTCAATGTCTCTCTCTCCCTCCCTCTCTCACTGTGCAGGCAAGTCAGTGTGTGCTTAATTACCTGCGTGCACGCGCAAAACTCTGGATCTCGTGTGTCAAGACTTGTGCACATCTGGTTTTGGCAGGGTCGCAGAGTTGCGGGGGAGGGACCATTTCCCTCTGTGTGTGTGTGTGTGTGTGTGTGTGTGTCTGTGTGTGAGCACGCTTTGCGCATGAACTCTGTAATTCGCAGCAGATGACCACTTGGGGGGATGGAGGCTTTATTGGGGTGGTGAGCGCTCCCTCAGATAGCATCAGAGCACACTGCACAAATTAATTTGGTCTATAGAAGATGCTGAAAAGTGATAGAGCCACGTGCTTGATGTGCGCAGCGCTGTTCTCTCCACTTTTTAAGAGCAACAAGTGCATTATGGACGACTCGATTTTGCGCGTGAGAGAGCAGAGGGGCGACTGCACCTGAACAACGTAAAGCGAATGCCGCATCAGTTTCTGGCTGTGCCAGCCGCACAGTGGGAATGGACACCGGCTATTTCCTGGTGAGGACTTGCTTTTTCCTGCTGTCGCTCAACGGGTTCATCTTTTCCTCCCAGGCGACGAGCTTTTGTCCCGACAGCTGTGACTGTCAGCACCCGCAGCACCTCATGTGCACCAATCGAGGGTTGCGCACTGTGCCCAAACCTACCGCACGGGTGCCCGAAGAAGTGCTAATCTACAGCCTTGGTGGTAACTTCATTAGTAACATCTCTGCCTTCGACTTCACACGGTACAGTAACCTCGTACGGTTGAATTTACAGTACAATCAGATACAAACTATTCACCCAAAAGCATTCGAGAAACTCTCCAAGTTGGAGGAGCTGTACTTGGGACATAATAGTTTATCAAATATACCCGCTGGGACTTTACAATCCCTGAAGCAATTAACTATTCTTTGTGGAAATAATAATGACATTAAGAAAATCACACCGGAGCTCTTTACCAATTTGGATCATCTTGTTAAATTGCGTCTGGATGGCAACTCAATAGACGTTCTGCAAGACTCTGTTTTTAAAAGTTTGACCAGCCTACATTATCTCCACCTGGAATCCAACAAACTGCAGCATATTCACAGAAACGCTTTCTCTAAACTCATCAACCTGCGCTTTCTAAACCTGGCCCACAACAAGCAGTCAGCCGTGCGCAATGCACTCACTTTCTCCCACCTCACAGCTCTGACCACTCTGCTGCTGTCTGAAAATAAAATCCAGTACGTCGCAAACCACGTCTTCCAAAACCTAAAAAAGCTGTCCAAACTGTCCCTCAGCAACAACAGAATCTCTCGCCTGGACAGCGGGGCTCTGAAGGGGCTGTCAAGCCTCAGAGAGCTTCTGATTGACGGCAACGAGCTGGAGGAAATCCCCGCCGGTCTCCTGGACTCTCTGGAGCGCATCGAGGAGCTGGACTTCAGTCGCAACCGGATTTCCAGCGTGGACTCTTTGGCTTTTTCACAACTTAAACACCTGAGAGTGCTGAAGCTGAAGGACAACGTGCTCTCCAGCCTGTCCGGGGACATTTTTGCCCTCAACAACGTGCTTTACAACCTGGACCTCCATGGCAACAACTGGACGTGCGACTGTCGGCTGGAGGAGCTGAAAAGATGGATGACTGTTGCGCATTCTCAGGGCAAATTATTGACTGTTTTTGTGCAATGTCACCACCCAGCAACACTGAGGGGGAAATATCTGGACTATTTGAACAGCTCCCAGCTGCAGCCCCTCGGGAACTGGACCCACTTGTGTAGGAGCCAAGATGAGCCTGAGGAGAGCCAGGGAGGGGGTGTGTTGGTAAAGGTGGAGGGAAAAGAGGTAGGGATGGTGGATACAATGAAGCAGGAGGGGAGAGGTGAAGAAGTCCTGGCAGAGGAGACAGAAGGTGTTGCTTTGAGACAGGGGTATACGGACGGAGTTATAATGAGGAAAGAGCGAGAGAAAAGGAAGAAAGGACAGGAGGAGGGTGTCCTGGGAATCCAGGGAGACCAAGGGGGTCTAGCAGAGGCAGAGCCCTCCTCTTCACTGGAAAGAAAGAAATTAAAGAAAGAGCCACTCAGCCCGAGGTCACGACCTGCTGCAGAGGCTGCTGGGAAACGTACCAAAGGTAGACGAAGGTCAAATACCATTTCCAGAACCGATCCACCAGCTATTTCTACACCAAGTCATGCTGGAAACCAAGATAGAAACTCCACTGATCCAAACACAGGGCTCACCACCACTTCTCCGGTCCAGCCAGGAGAAAAGTTTGACCTTCTGAGGTCCGATCAGGAGGAGGCTCAGCCTGTAATCACAGATCCTTGTGTGTTCAACCGCCATTTCATCACTAATGTTTCAGTGGATCAAGTGACATCTAGTACTGTCACCATCTACTGGACCACCAGGGATCATCACCGCTACATACCAGCACTTGGGCCAGGCCTAGATGAAGTCCAATACCGGATTCTGTTTGACCGCTTTGGCACTCCGGACCGTTTCCCCCGCTATGTCTACGCCCGTGGCACAGCTCGCTCCGTAACCCTTCGAGAACTCAGCTCTGATGTGACCTACATGGTCTGTGTGGAAGGAGTAGTTGGAGGGTCTGTGTGTCAAGTTGCACCCCGTGACCACTGTGCAGGGCTGGTCACTCTCCCTGAGGGTTTCAGCCATGGAGGCATGCTGACCTCTGACCTCCAGCTGGTGACGGTGGCCACACTGGCCGGGAACGCCGTGCTGCTGCTTGTCATTGGCGGGGTCTGGCTGGGGCGGAGCCTGAAGAGGAGGCTGCAGAGGAGGAAGACGGCGGTGCACGTGCGGCACATGTACTCCACCCGGCGACCGTATCGTCCCGCCGTGACGACCGCCTCTGTGTCTGCTGACTTCACCAGCTACCAAAGCAGCCGTCCAGCACGTCTTTCACCACTAGAGGAAGGGGACCTCATCGAGTTCCCTTGTGACCGCTTTCTGGACAGCAACAGTGTTCGCAGAGACGGCGACATGCAGAGATTCTCTGACTAGAGCCATAACACTTCCAACAGAGAGACATGTGAATTGGCTTTTGGTGCAATCTTTGGTCTTGTCCCCAGACCTCGGTATCATATTAAAAACATGAATGTTTGTGGCTGTGAACAAACCAAGGCATCAGTCCCGCCATTTTGTGTCTTGGTTTCTCATTTGACCAAAAGAAAGCTTTTAAAGTGACAATAGAACAGCTGAGCTCATCAGTACCCTTTCAGACACCAGAGGAAGTCCAATCCCTCTGACTTCCTCTTCCTGCTTTGTGCCTTTCCTCTTTCATTTCCTTGCACCTGCAAGTGTTCCTAAATGTGCGAGTCGTTGTGTGTATACGCACGAATGATTGCTCACTGATTTCAACTATGGTGCTATTGTTGAGTTCGTAGACATCCTGTTGTCTCATATTTGTACAGTATGTAATGATGGCTGCTGGTTGGCAGGGAAAACAACACTTGTTTTGTATCACATCTATCGTGTTTTGTACTTTTATATATAAACCTGCATTACATGAAGCAGTAAAATCCCCAACAATGTGATTGATTTGTCATTTGAGTCTTTATGCATGATTTACCTCTATAACAGATGTTACTATATCTGTCGCTTTCAAATATCTATTATGTAAATCACTGATTATGTAAAGAACAAAGGGATTATATTTCTAGGGGGGGTTATGAAGAGTATTTCATATATACATTCAGAAAAATGCATGCCAGATTATTTTCCGACTGCTCAAAACAATACTATAGTTTTAGGATACTGTTTTTAAAAGTCAAAATGTGTCACTGGTAATTTTAGCAGTATATTAATACATTTCTTGTGTTTTCAAATATGAAGCAATTAATGATTCTTTCATCTGCAACTGATATATAGTGCTTAAGGGGCAGACCCGAAGAGTGTGTGTGTGTGTGCGTGTGTGTGTGTGTGTGTGTGTGTGTGTGTATGTGTGTGAGCACGTGCATCCATGCTTTTGCATGTGCATCAAGTTGAGGTCTGGCAATAGTTAAGCAGTCCCTTTGTTGGAGTAGACAGGGTGGAGTGCCTCCCACACTTTGACCAAATCAAGCACACATGCACATATGTACACACACATCCATCCATATGCACAATTGCACGCATGCAAATTATATTCATATCACCAGGCGGACGCTCAAGATGTCAGAACGGAAAGCTTTTGACAAAAAACGCAAACAATATTTTAATTAAACAAACTGAAGAGTCTGCAGCTGGTACCAAAATCAAGTCCTTAAGTTTGGGACACTTTCATTTGCTGCCAGACAAATTCATTGTTTAAATAAAAGACAAATGGCTATTTTAACTTTCTTTGTGTTTCAGACACACTTATATCTTTGTATTGGTCAAACATAAAATAGGCTATGGTCTGCTTTGCTGACCACTCCAGTTATTACGGTCAACTATCACTGACAAAAGCAGTCACTAGATGGCAGACTAGACCATACTGTATGCACAGAAACAAATTGATAACTATAATCTCATTGCTCAAAACCACAGGTTTATAGTGTAAAAGAAATGCGACAGATTTTATATCATAGGAAAACGATATTTAAAAAAACACAAGGAAATACCAGAATAAGAGTTTTTATTATTGACTGACAGGGATTGGGAATTAGGGTGCAGTTTATAGTTATTTCGTGTCTTTGGGCAGTTTATAAAAGTGTGTCAAAGGAAATACTGTACAATCCTGTTCTAAATGGCTTTCCAGAACAGCTGTGGGTTCGATTCTAAAATTTTAAATATAAATTTTTTTGCCTTAGCATGAAAAATACATAGCTTTGATAAGACAAGGCAGAAGGTGTGCGCTCGCAGATGCTCTGTTTGAAATATAAAACTAAAGTGCAAGGTATAAGAGGAAAACATACTGAAACAATGTGTATGGTTGTGTCTGTGCATAGTCAGCGGGTAGCAGGCAATGGTTAGATTGCTGTGAACGGAAACACTTTCTGAATAAACACAGGATCCAGTTGCCATGTAACCATCACAGGTTTTAACAAGGCTTTCAGAAAAGGTCATTTTTGCACCGGTTATGGAAATGTATCCGTATGTGGTTCTGGTCTCCTCTCCAACCAGAAAAGAAAAATACCTCAGTGTTCACATGGATTTCTAAATTCACCTATCCAGTTCAGTATTTCATCTACAATGTAAAGACACACGGATCCGCAGCTGAGTGAGACTTTAGTGTAGTTTTGACAGAAAGATAATTCAGTCTGGCAGCCATCCAGTCCCATCCCCTCCTCTGTGTGGTGAGGGCTAACGTCCAGGCCTGGGGTCGTGCCCAGTGTCGCCTCCAGCCGTCGAGGACGTGGAGATGCTGTTGTGTTGGATGGCCTGCAGATGAGACCCAGGACCTACAGGGGTGGGACTTCCGCCTGGGCTCACCCCTGCAGCTGGACACAAAGACAGCTGTCAATCAAAGTCACAGATCCTGTGTGGATTGTCTGTTCTGTGTGCGGGGTTTGTGAGCATGTGCATGCTCACAAACTGAATGAAAAACTCACTACAGCTCAGATTAAAGGAAAATATCTCTTTTATTTTCAACAAATGAATACTGTACATACAGGTAAAAAGACAACAATAGAAATATACGAAAGTAACACATGCCAATATTGCATCCACTTTTGTTCTCTGAAGCTCAACACTGAGAACACAATGGCTGCTTTCATTTAAGCCACAAGGTGCAGTATTTGTTTCTTTCCTTTAAGGTCGTATACAGGTTCAATTATTGTTGAACATTAACATTAGCCTGCCTTGAGTGCAAGATGGGCATCGTCTGCATTGTGTTCCAAGCAACTTCATGCAAGGCAAAATGACAGAATATTGCATTGCAGTCTAGAGCAGCGGTTCTCAATGTTTCCGAGTCGCCCCACACTCAATAAAATCTATTGTGAGGAAAATGATATCACTGGTACAGGCGATGTAGTGTAAAAAACATTCCCCAGTTTAACATTTTTTTAATTTCATCTTTATATTTAGTATGTAATAAAAACAATGTCTGGGAACCCCGGGAAATGATCTTACGACTCGATGCATCCCGACCCCCAGGTTGAGAACCACTGCTCTAGAGTATTTCAAATACCGTCATGGTTCATTGAATGAGTATGAAAATGGAAATGAAAAATGCATTCCTTTAAATGGAGAGTTAAGAGTGCAGTGCTTTCCCCTGATTGCCTCTCCATATAGGAATAAAAGTGCATGTACCAATTTTTGGAGAATGGGGTGAAAAGCAGAGTCTTAAGTGCTGTTTAGTTGCACTCTGTGAGATACAGTTCAAGGTCCCTATGTCTGCCCAGGGGTGGAGCACCATAACACGACAAAATGTAACCGTGGAGTATCCCCTTATGTGCACATACAAGGCATAAGGTATCTGAATTATACCCTCTGTGGTGGATGGAGATGATTGGTGTCAGGCATCTGGAAAAGCTGGTGAGAGTTCTAGAGAGGAAGTGCAGGGTAGGGGGTTTTACTCACTGGGGTACCCCTGTGCCGCTCTCTGCCGGGCGGTGACGGGACAGTCCTTGTGGGTGAGCAGAATCTGCTTCAGTTGACCCACCTCTGACCTCAATGACGTCACCTCGTTCTGGGAACAGGCAGAGAAATACTAAGTATCCTTGAAGTTAAGATTGTGTGGGCTTGTGTGTGTTCAGAGCGTGTCCCACCTGTAGCTGCAGGTTTGTGTGCGTCAACTCTTCAGCTTTCTTCTCCAGCGACGACACCCACACTTTCCTCTTCTGTCGGCAGCGGGTGGCTGCAGCCCGGTTCCGCTGCAGAAACTTCTGCCTGCGCTCGTCAGGGTCTTGCTCCGACGTCCTCCTGCGACGGTTGCTGCCGCCGCCTCCTTCAACGCTGCAGCTACCACCTCCCTGCACTGCATGCTGGGAGTGGGATGGATGGGAGGACTGCATCTGCTGTGCAACTGGTGATAACTACAAGCAAAAAAGAAAAACATCTTCAAAGTCACCTCACTGTGCCTGAATGCAAAAAGTATGAAGTCATAGGTGTATCGTCACTGAGCTGATCGATAAACATAAAGCAAATGTACCTGTGCTGGAACAGACAGGGGAGGTGCAGGAGGCGAGCCCTGGTGCAGATGTGGAGGCGGGGCTTGGTGAGCCTGAGCATGGTGGCCGTGGCTGCTTCCCATGTGCTCCGGAGGTGAAGCATGGCATCGCTGCTGGAAGGTGAGGGGTGGAGCTTGAAGCTGTGGATGATGAGAATGATGGTGGTGGTGTTGTAGTGGAGGTGCCTGATGACGCTGTGACATCATGTCCATCATGTGACCCATGGATGTCACCGGGTTGTTGACGGCGACCATTGCTGGGTGGTGCTGTTGGAAATGGTGGCCCAGAGCCTGTTTGGATCTCTGAGAGGAGATTAAAAGATGAGATGTAATATTAGTGTACATGTGATGCACTGTACAAAGCATTTAAAGTTGCATAAAACATGAAATACGAGAAAGAAACAACCACAGTGACATCCTTTATGTAGACTGTCCAGTCGATGTACAGTGCTGTTTGTTGACAGATTTGATTACATATCACCACATGTGCATCCATCAGGGTAATCTCCTAAACCAATGTACACGTTCAGTTCCGACAGACAGAGAAGAAGATATACACAGTGGAGCCTCAGTAATTGACATTCTCATTAGAACTTGTGTATTTTCACATCCTCTCAGATTCATTCTGAGTTTATTATGGCCTCTCGGAACGTTACTGACAACCACTTTCTAACCAGGCTGGTGAACTAATTGCACGCTGGGACGTGTAGGGCCAAGCCCCAGTGACACTGGGTAGGAGCTGGTTATTGCAAGTCATTTCTTAACTACTATTTAAGGCAAGAGGAATTTAGTTGCTTTAGTTGCTAAACATTAGTGGAAGCCTTTTGAGTACCAATGACATTAAGTTCACTTGGGCCAAGATGGATTTGAGGTTGAGTTCTATTGGACATGTGAGATTTTTACACCAATCCTACTGAAAATAATTGAGGACTCTATGTACAAAGATATACAAAGTTATTAAAGAAGGGCAAAGATGCCACAGATCCTGCTAACTACAGTTCTATCTCCCGGTTGAATCATTGTCTTATGTGTGTCGTATTATGACTATTTGCATTCTGAGCATGAAAGGGCCTCTGACGTGGCCATTACGTAATCGAAAACCCCAAAAAGGCCAACAAACGTATAGAATGGACTTATCTTTTTGAAGCACTGAGAAGATTTGGGAACATCTTAAGCCTGGATCAAGATGCGTTTTCATTACAAACCTCCATTCCTCATGGCCCATACCCTACTCACTCACACTCTTCAACATTACACCTGAAGCCCTGGCAACTGGAGACCTCCTTACATCAATTGGCTCTGTGTTAGTTAAAAACTTCCTGACAATCAGCCATTTTACAACTCCCCTGGAAATATATGCCATATTTAAGCCAGCTTTATTATTTCACAAAAAGTATAGGTTATAAAATTCATCACATTAGTAACTTTCAAATACTTTAAAGAGAGTCAATTGAGAAACATGAACATATATTTCCACATACAGTATGTCTGAACACTTTGTACCCAGGGATATTAAACCACCTTTGAGTTGATATGTGTGAAACTAAACACTGTATATGAAGAGCTTCACGATATACATAAACATTTTCCGTCTCTCTCATACTGGGTGTGGTTTGTATGACCCCCAACACCGGCTAAATTGGTAACAGCAGATAAGCCACGTAACCTACATTGCAGGCCACAGTATCCTTACTCTACGGAGCAAAATGTCTCAAAATAAAAACTACAACTGCTGTTAGCCCACCAACTCCCACTTAGCCCATCATCGCCTTTTCTCCTAATTATCCACAACCGTGAAAACAACTGTAGATAAGAGGGATAATGTGTTCCAATAAATGCTGCAGTCTGCAGCTTGATACCTTCACACTTTATCATTCCCACGTATCAACTGACTAAACACACTGTAAGAGCTAAATTAAACCTCATCTCACCTTTCTCCTACACTAAGCAGAGGAGACGCAGAGAGGGAGAGGTCATGTTTAGAGCATGACATCACCCCCCCACCCACCCACCCACCCTCCCCTCGCTGGCCAAATTGCTATCTGTTCCCTGTTACACAATAATTCTTTAAGAGAAGAAGCTGATTTTTTTCCCCCCCTCTGCAACCATTCAACAACGAAAAAAGGGAGCACATTTAGCGGGTGCCAAGGATGAGGTCACCGAGCTGTCTGTGCCAGCTTTACCAGGCTGGCAGTCAAACACACATGCACAGCCACACACACTGAACAGGACGGGACACGAGTGGTTCAGCTCTGTTTACTACATAGAAACACCCTGACACTGGGGCCTGTGGTTACATCATGGGTCTCCTTGGCCTGGATGACACACCACGTTGATATTTCTGTCTGGAGGGATCAGTGAATGAAGACACAGAACTGTACATGAAACACTGATCCACTTGTTAAACGTTTACTTTTTCACTTCAGCTGAGTGTGGAGTTACTGTACAACGGAGGCATGTTCATACACCATCTGTGGTTTTACAAAGGAGTGCTGTTTCACACCCTCGGAATGCAAAAAAAACACCTGGCAAGACTAAATCACAATATAATTAAATTGAATTGTTCTGGAGAAGAAGTGTGTGTGCTCAAAGAAGAGATTTTCAGATATGAACCTGCGACCTGAGCAGCTCTGAAACCTAAAACCACTTTTAGTTTGCCACTCTATATACAAGCTCTGCACATGAAGTCATAACCTGTGTGTGGGTGTGTGTGTGTGTGTGTGTGTGTGTGTGTGTTTATGGATGCAGGGCGATTTCACAGTTTTCCTTTTGAAGTTGCTTTTGATAGCACACATATTTAATAATTCATACTACATGCACCTAGAAAGAGGAAATGTAAAATTGACAAGAGGAGGGATTGAGAGCATGTTGACACAAGGGAAATAAAACAACCAAGAAATCCGCTGAGAGCATGTAGATTGTGACTTCCTGTGGTGCGGACCTGTGTGTGTGTGCGTGTGTGTGAGTCTGTTAAAGTGTAGAATTATACAGTTTCCTGTCTATACTGATTAGGGAAAAATAAGCCAAAGGCAGAATATGAGTGTGTTTTATGGCTTTAATTCTAGAGTAGAGATGAGAATAGTGAAATCATTAACAACTTAAAGGTATAGCTCGTTGATTGCTACCACTCTCGTCTGTTCAATATGAGGAAAATATGAAGCTAAAGCCAGCAGACGGTAATCTTAGTTTAGCATAAAGACTGGAAACAGAAGGAAACGGCTAGTCTGGTTCTGTTCAAAGGTAACAAAAATGACCTACCAGCACCTCTGAAGAACTCTAATTAGCATGCGTAATCTGGACAAAAGAGTGAAAACGTCAATTTCATGTTTTACTATTTATTGGCTCTGAGCAGTTGCCAGGCAATCAGCGGAGATTGCAGGAAATGACTGCTCCCAACCAAGAAATAGTCTGGCCCCTATAACGGCAAATTGTAATTTTTACACTTCAGTTAGTGAAACTAGTGAGATTTAGAGGTGCTAGTAGGGGGGCTTTGTTGCTGTTGGACAGAGCCATGCTAGATGTTTCCAGTCTTTATGCTAAGCTAAGCTAACCAGCTGCTGGTGGTAGCTTCATACTTACCATACAAATATGACATCTTCATCCACATCTCTTTCAGAAAGTGAATAATTGTGTTTCCCAAAATGTCAAACTATTCCTTTAATACTCAATAAACAATGGCATAGAGTAAGAATGTGGTCAGTACCTGGGGCGAGGAACAGGAGGGGTTGTGTCCTGGGCCTGGTATACCCATTATACACGACATCTGCTTCTCTATCTGAAGAAGGAAAGAAATTGACACAAAAATAACCTTTCAACTGTGACAAGGAAAAGCTATAGCACATACATAACCTCAAGTATAAAGCGTTCCCCACAAGGTCCATATCCATTTGGAGTTTGACACTTGTTTAATTCACAAGAGTGAAGTGACTTTTTCTGTCACCCATGAATATTTCTAACTCGGGGATCTTGACCACTTTGGCCACTATCCCTGCATCTATAAATCATAATGCACGCGCGTCTGAATGCAAATGTGTGAGTAACCAGTCTCCCGTATACTTACAGGCATGTGCTGAGCAGATGCCCCTTGCATGGCGGGGTCTGGCAGGGTGCCAGGTAAGGAGGCTGGCAGCGGTTGTCTTTGTCTGTTCCGCATGTGGAGGAGGGACGACAGTGACCCGGGAACTGGCCTGTGGTCAGCCACAGAAAGAGAGAGAGGGGCGGGTCAAGCCAGAGAGCTATCCACAGCTAAAGTTTCACTAATCAAGTTCACAGAGAGGCTTCAAGTTGAAACATTTATAGCTTTAATGGCAGATGGAGGCGAGACTGACATAGATGGTCATAGAAGGGGAATTATGATCAAATCTACTATGAAAGGACTCAATCTGTCACTGATTTGAGCTGTTTTTTTATGACTTACCGTATGAGGTATCCATTGAAATATCTATCTAATATCTTTTCTGCCTCCACCCCAACACAATGGAGGTGGCTGGAATTCTACTTGTGGTGCTCAAAAAATTGAGAAATTAATTTTTTTTTGCTGTGTGTCTTTTCAGAAACAATGCTGCAGTTATTCTAAATAATCCACAGACGTCACTGTGGACATTTTTCATTGGAACTATACTTCCTGCTGAAAAATGAGTCCCTGTGAAAACTATTGTTCTGTGGATTATCCAGAATAATAGGGACATCTGTGACTGGAAAGAGTTGTTTCCGTTTTCACTGTGAGCACCACACTCTTAATTCTATTCACCTCCACTGTACTGACATCCTAGATTTGGCCCAAATGAGCTACTTTTTATTTTATTTGGTGAGTAAAAATGGTTTTGAGCAGTTTGTGAAAATGTGGGGATTACTTTTTGTATCATGTGGGCAGTTTTTTTTTTGTTGTACAAATAATTATTCCTTCATACCACATGTGATAAAGTGCTTGTAAAATCATTTTCATCTGTTCATGTCTGTTATATCTGTTTATTGTAACAAAAGATATAAAGCATACCTTTTCTCATTATTGTAACTGGTGGTTTTGAGTGTGCCTAAACTTATACTATTAGAACAACATATATCTTACGAGGTATGTCGTATGACTGCTTCATATTTCTTCTTACACTCTGCCACAGAATTCAACGGGGATGATCTGAAGTTAAGTGTTTAATGTTGTCTAGAGTTGCAGGTACATTTGCAACCAAGCTTTGTCTGTCTTTGTCTGTGTTATTTTAACAAAATGTCATCACACCCCATTTGAGAAAATAGACGAGAAAGGGAAGAAAGGTGGGTTCTGGTTTCTTATTGGGCAATTTGGTGTCAGTCAAATCTGGCAACACCGGGTGGAGGAAGAAATCTCAGGGGTGGAAATGTGGGCACTGAAAACCTGAACTATCTACATAGCTACAGACCACTAGAAGTAAATGAGAAGATATGCTGTTTCGTAATTTGGGTGAACCAACACTTAAAATCTGGACAAAAGCAGAAACAATCTAAATGTTATTGTATGCGAGAAAAAAGGCGTAAGCAGAGGTTTGAGGTGAGGCAACGTCAATGGAAACTATTATGAGGTGAAAAACGTGAAAGAAAACAGAAATATGGAAAAAAAAAAGTGACAGCTTGAGAGGGAGGAGACGCTCAGGGATCACAGCGGGGGATGTAGAGACCCGGGGTGCCATGTGCTGACCTAACCGGTCTGGCTCTCAGCCAATCGGACAGCGTGGGCCTCCGTGGCCGTGCTGAGGTCATCGGCAATGATGTCATCACTGAATCCGGGGTAAGCGGCCCGTTTAACATACAACAAAGTACGGACGAACCAAAACAGCATTTCCTAACGTAACCACAACAGCTCTATCGGGCCAACAGCCAGACTCTCAGAGACCAGGTCGGTATGGAAACGGGTCGTAAACACGAGGGGAAACAGTCAGACACTCGATCCATGTTTCATATAGCAACACTGAGCTGGTTTCACTGACTAACATGCTGTCTGGATTCAGCTCACTGCCCACTGTCCTGTCCTGTCTACTCTACGATAAAGACATTAAATGTCCAACAAACATTTGCTAAAGTGTCACAAATGTAAAAATGAAACTGCCCCTTTTAATTCATTAGTTGATAACTATGACTAGTAGACAAAGCAATAACAAAACTAACTATATAGAATGACTTTTAGCGAATAAATGTGGCAGTGGAAATGGAGGTGCTGAAGGAAGTTAAAGTTAAAGTTTTTAAATAAGCATAATTTATACATGTTTATAATTAGATTAAATTAATGCAGTCACAGGCATGTTGTCATTGATAGTCTTACTAAAAATGTTACCTGTTACAAAATGTTCACGTTAGTGTAAAACTAGAATGTATAAATGTTACATATTATGTTGTCTTCATTAAAGAGCTGCTTGTATTATCAACTACAATGTTACCATTTTTATTGCCTGAAGTCATTTAAATCTGTGAATAATTGAATAAGTTTAAATTTGACCCACCTAACACATTACGCTACTATTTTTCACATCAAACAGAACGCTCCAATTAAAACTGGTGTGACATTTTTCATCAAAGCAACAGTCTATGCATGACAATAAATCCAAAATCCAAAGTTGAAATGTCAGGAGGAGGGAAAGCAGTTGGTGGGAGCTGGTCAGATGAAAGACAGGAACTCCTCTAATCTGTCTGTTGGACGGGCTGATAACCAGGGAGCCATGGAAGCTGCTCAGGCGCTGAGAGACTCCAGTCTGGTTCTGAGTCTTAACAGACATAACAGAGGCAGTATTTGGGTGGCAGGGTGGATGGTGTCAGTGGGTTTGAGTGGGTGGTGTGCAGCGGTTCTCCATCTCTTTTGCTAGGACTTTGTTCTCTCAGTAAATTGATGTTTGATTTTTTTTGTTCTCTCAGTTCATTAGTGCAGTGATAAATTATCCAGGGAGAAATGCCAGTCTGTGCCAGACAGAATGAGTTATAATACGTCCAAAACAGGATGGGCGAGACAGGGTACAGGAGAGGAAGAAAGAGTGCGAAAAGGCAATATTAAAAGGAAATATGTGTATGTGATGAAGGACTGAGTGTAGCTGCATGGATGCACAGTGAAATCTCTACTGTATGTGTGTGTACGAGTGCCTCTCAGGTGTGTATGTGTGCAGCCGTACTCACCCTGAGTGTGTGAGGGTGGAAGAAGCCTGGGTGATGACTGATCCAGACTGCGAGGAGGACAGAGCTTGCTGGGCAGCCAGGCTGCAGCTGGGGCCCATCATGGGGCCATGAGAGTGAGGGTGCTGCAGGGGATGGGTCTGAGGATGGTGCAGCGGTGGCTGCGGCTGTGAGTGCTGAGGTTGGGGTGGGTGCTGGAGCTGAAGCTGGGGTTTGAGCTGCTGCTGGTTCATACAGGGCGGCCCATTATGAGAAAGCCTCTGTGGGGAGAAGTGGGAGCGACAGTCAGCTGGGACCTTTTTTGAGCTTGCAGTATCTACTTTGAGTTAGTGTGTGTTTTGTGATCTGAAGTGATGTTGATGTGTGCGTCTGCGTGTTCGTTGTGGGTTTGATGTCTGGCTGTTTAATTTACAGGGGAGAATGTGATCGCCTGGTGTGTCTTTCCTCGCAGCAGGTCAGATATCTGCAGTCGCCTAATTGGGTCCGACTGCTTTTATCTCCCTCATGCTCAAGTGTCACTCAAAACGCTGAACTGAGCCAGAAATAGCCAAAATATTTAAAATTCTGCTTAATTTTGGTTTGTATTTTTTTTTTTTAATGTACCTGTTTGCTCTTCTCTTCTTCTTGTGCTTGAAGAAACTCTTCCTCTATCTCCTTGAACAGACCGACCTCTTCACAGTTCTGCAAAAATCGGGTTGGCGTCGGAGTCTGGTCTGGAAGCATTACAGACAAACACATAAACAAAAGGACAGGTTTTAAAAAATGTGTAGACGTCTATATATCGCTGAGTCTGGTCTGTTTTAGCTTATTTGCTTTCTAACATCGACTGTCATCCAAGCTGAGAGTAGAACCAAGTCTCCTCTCAGCCGTGCTCTCTGTCTCTCTCTGTGATAACATCAGTCTGTGTCTGTCTCTTTGAGCCGTCTAAACATGCAGGGGTCACAGGTCAGCTGGGCTCTTTGTTTTGACATGAGATTTCCTGCAGGAGGCGTGACAGGCTGCAGGACAGAGAGACAGAGAGAGAGAGAGAGAGAGATAGAGAGAGAGAGAGAGAGCTGCAGAGGGAGGGTCTGCAGAGGTTAGATGCCAAGCTCATGTTTATTTCCAGATGGACAGCTGTTTCTATAGCTACAGACATTGTCACGTGACAGTGTTATGATCATGAGTCTGGACCGCGGTGGTGCAGTAGAAAAAATGTTTGCCGAGTGAAGCTACTCGTCATGCACTGCATTGTAGGAGCTTCTAAAGATGTGACTTAGAACAGGATCGGTAGATTGAACAAAAAATGTGTATTTTTTGTCTTTAAATATCTGTTTCATTTAAAGTCTCAGTGGAGTAAAAAGCACAGCAATAATAATTTGTTGCAGCGTGCGGCGCACACATATAGTTTCACTGTGGTTCTGGAGAATTTGCAATTAAAAAAAAGCATCTAAAACAGCATTTAGACTATCATAGGGCAAAACATCTCCCCACTAAACCCCATGATAATTAAATAATTGTTGGTTAGCAGCTCATTAGAAACTGAATGATCGCTTTTAGAATTAGAAGAGGAAGAAGATGAGGAATTAACAAAATAAGAATTATTAATAAAAATCATTATTATTTGATTTTTTTTTTTCTGGTTCCAGCTCCTTAAATGGGAGTATTTGCTTCCTTTTTCTGTATTTTAGGACAGTGAACTTAGTATCTTTGGGTTTTGGAATGTTAAAAAAAAGCTATTTGAAGACGTCACCTTTGGCTCTGGACATTTGTGATTTACTTTTTACTACTTTTTACTACTTTTTACTACTTTTGCTATTTTGTGACATTTAACTGACAAAACAATAGTGTGATTAATTAAGAAAAATAATATGCTCCACTGCGGTATATTTACTGTACGTAAGCCACTGCTGTGGTCATAAATTAAACTTGGTTTAAAAAATCGGTCCATCTGATATTTGTGCAATTTCTCAGCAAACTAGTGTTATTGGCAAACCCAGGTTCACACATTAAAAAACTGAGGTATCCACAAGCATTTGCTCACATCCCAATTTTAAGATTATCTCCTGTCCCCTTTACTTTACCCAATATGTATATATATAAATATATATAAAAGAGTAAAATATATAAAACATAAAAGAGTAGGATCTTTAAGAAGGTTTGTGCTAACCCCTCTACACCTCCACAATCAAAGTTGGTTTTCACTCATGGCGTTATCAGCATGTTCGGTCTAATCTGATGGAGTATACTGTGCATGTTGCAACATGAGACGCTCTGTTTCACAACACAGACTATCTGAGGGAAAGAAGCCTGTATCGAGCTTATCTGCTTTCATACTGTATAACTAGCGTCATCATTTTTTCATCAAGCACTGATCCTGAAAAGAGGTCACCAAACACACACACATGCAGCCAGACAACAGCTGAACTGAGTGACATACAGCATCGGGAAAAAATGAGGAAGATTATTTATGGTTATGGGGAGATAAGGGGATACACAAACTCAGATATCAGCTCTTGGTGGATGTGGGAGAGAGGACAGGCCAAATGTTTTCTTTTACTTTTACGTGCACGGTTTCTTTTGTGCTCTCTCACCTGTGAAAGCCGTGTCCGTCTTGATGGAGGAGAACTTGAGGGACATCTCGTGCTTGCGTCTGTGGCTGACCAGATGCTCCTCTAACTGGAAGCGCTGCAGCACACCGACAGAGTGAGAAAGATATGAAGAGATGCGTGCTGACGTGACACATGGGACGCTCCGTTAAATCAGCCAACGCCTCTTGTAGCTGAGTAATCAGTTGTAATGGTCTGAAGTCAGTTGACTATCTGGGAATATGTATCACTCCACATGATAAAACAAATGAAAAATGTATTTGTAATGTTTATTTATTTATTTTTACTCTTATTATAGGTCTTTATTGCACACTGGCCTTTTTAGCACAGGCTTGAGTGTATGCCACATTGCAATCCTATTATTATCAACCTGGAAATACATTGTGTCCACAATGAAAAATCACATGACGTTCTGCAATATTAAAGCATTTTATTTCACCTACAATAAATGACTTTACTTTGCCAGAATTAATAATATAATGTGATAATAATAATCATATATATTTCCTGCAAAACTAAGAGTCATTACAGCTGCAGGCAGGTGTAACACACACGCTCTGTATCCAACTGACCTGAGAGCAGCCCGGGGCGCCGCACACATAAGTCCTGTCCTGTTTGTCATTCATGTCATACACAAGCCTACAAAACAGAAGAAGCAAGAACAACAATTTAACCTGCATTCTCATCATTACTGTACAGTATGTAGGGCGCTGCTGTATCCCTCTCGGATCACAGTTGCTGTATGATGATTTGATTTAGCAGGCAGCTTGTGGTGCTGTATTTTGAATTACAGAGAGAGAGAGTGGCCTTAGATAAATCACACACTGAGCTTGTATGAAACAGTTCTCCTCCCATTATCACGTCTTCATTGTGGAAGTGTTGTGTAATGAGGTAGATGCCACAGATGACGGATGTTTCACCCAGAGACACAACATTATCTCGGGGGGGGGGAAATGATCCCTTTGGTGCCGGCGGAGAGAGCAACAGCATTGCTGTATACTGCAGGTAGTCATTCTTATTAGGACAAGTACTGTAATAAATACAATCTGATTGTGCTTTTCCTAACTATTCATTACTTATGACTAATAACACGTACGCACCAGAAGGGAATCGGAGTCTTAAAGTAAAGATCAGAGCCATGATCTTTACTTTTCATGGTTATTATTCGTGTAGTGCAATTAAGCTTTCATCTGGGCTTCAGTTAATAATACAAGTGTGATGACAGGATGCTTGCCATGCATAACATAAAAATAAAGTCATCGTAGGTTAAAAACATCAACGCAAACACTGAATAGAGCACAATGATGAACCCACATGCAGCGCTAACCCAGGCTTGACCCGCTCAGGTCTTCAGTGGAGATATTAAGCCAGTGACGGGAGGTAATTATGACTTATTTGAAGTGCGACTGCTGCTGACCCCTCATTTTCCAATGAGAGCAAAGGAAGAAGTCTTCAACTCCCTGGCCCTCAGGCATCGCTCTGGGCTGTGTGTCGCCAAACAAGATCCATACACTTTGTAGAGAGGTCAACAGGGTGACCCTCGCTAGACGTTTCATCCCCCTATGTTTACTAATAACTGGTGGTGGAGGGGAGAAGGGATCGAGAAATGTTAAAGGTGCTGATGGCGGCGATGAGACATGCGTGGGACACTAATTCACAGGTACACACATGCTTTCCCCTCAAGCAACCTTTGGGTTCGCGTGAGCCGAAAGCGCAGAGGAGACAGTAAAGTGGGACCTGATGTTATGGGAAAGAGTGAGAGAAGAGAAAGAGGGCAAAAGTACATGCTTCCATAAGAAATGGAAAGTGTGTGTGTCGGGGGGGGGGGGGGGGGGGGGGGGGGGGGG
>NW_022280044.1:3654726-3666960 GCF_004355925.1 Anarrhichthys ocellatus | reverse complement strand
GAGAGAGAGAGAGAGAGAGAGAGAGAGAGAGAGAGAAGGAGGAGGACACAATGAATGGAAGAGAAGGAATGAGGGTGGGAGGAGGCAGAGGGAGAGCTGCACTGCAGGCCTATACTCCTGACAGGTTTGAACCTGCCTCAGCCCCCATTTTCCAACCCCTGCGAGTAGAGATGACTTCATGGGTGTATGTGTGTGAGTGTGTGTGTTTGTGTGTGTATTACAATATGGAATGAACAAACAAGGTGTCCACAACACCACAACTGTAGATAGATAGATAGATAATTTAGAAAAATCAGTTGAAAAAGATAGAAGCTTTCACAGTTTTTCATGTTTTATGTAACTGCACTTTAAACGTGTCTTTTGTGCAATGCTTAGGCTCCATGATGTGATATTTTAGAGATACATACACAGATGATAATCACAATTATCTTCAACATCTTTTTTTTTTACTTCTTTGTCCTCCTTTCAGCAGCACTTAGTACAAGATGAGCAGACTCAGCACATTTACAGCAAAACCTTCTGTCAGAGCGATTACATCAATGCAGAATGACGTCATCCTTAATAACCCCAAATCCCACAACAGATCGGACAGCATGTTGCCAATTTAAACGGATTAATGTTTCTGTGTTGATTTTTCTTTTTCTTTTTTACTTTGCTTAACTTTGGGGCAACTGAATCACAAGACTTTTTCCGCGCTTCCTCCTCTTGTTACACACGTGATGGATGACATAATGCAGTCACAACTTTTAAAACCACCTGCTTTTGATTCATCTACAACATCCAGCTTTAAAAATGAGCGAACTTTACTTACTACTTCTCAAAGTTGCCATGTTTCGTGGATGAACGTCAATACCATCGAACCGCTCGCCCCCGGCTTGGAGCTCATTCCGTTCAAATTAGGCGGCGGTTCTGACCAGCGAACAGTCCGGCAGCCGGGCGGTCAGTGCCTGTATGTGTCTCAAGAACATGCCGGTTGTGTTTCCTTTCCTACCGCTCCGTGTGCGCAACCTGCTCGCCTCATAAACAAGCCCGGCACAGCTGTAAAGAGAGTGCTGTCACACCCCCCAAATAGACACTCGCGCTCAACCTCGTCCGCTTGGTGATGAGACTTCACCGGGACCGCCAGCCAAAAACGTCCCTCTGAACTTTCCAGTAGCTACAGCGTAACATTTTTTTTTT
Organism: Anarrhichthys ocellatus; assembly: GCF_004355925.1. Taxonomy (NCBI): domain Eukaryota; kingdom Metazoa; phylum Chordata; class Actinopteri; order Perciformes; family Anarhichadidae; genus Anarrhichthys; species Anarrhichthys ocellatus. Next base: position 3,665,781 of record NW_022280044.1, on the reverse strand, counting down.
TTTTTAAAAGCAGAAAATAAAATTCACGATTAAAGATAAATTCAGCAGTGTGTGTCGGCGTCAGGCGAGCGCTTCCTGTGGAGTTTAAAGTTTTGTGAATGAAAGTAAATTGCGGAGGCTTACCTACAAGTCGAGAGGGACAAGCGGCGCTCCAGAGAGGAACCACGTTGGACTGGAGCGAGATTACAATACGTTCTATTTACAGACGCATTACATCATTCTCCCGGTGACGTCACGTGGGATTCCTGAACTTCTAAATCATTGCGGTCCCGTACGAAGAGAGGGGTAGAGCGGGTGGGGGGCGGGGTTAAGACACCGGTCGGTAGGGGGACGGACGGGACAGCATGCATGGTGGACCTGGACCGACGGACAAACCCGAGTCTCACGCACCACCGGCAACGTGACGGGACACGGGGCAGACTGGGTGGGCGGATGAGACCCAGTTTTTTTTTCTCACCCCACTTTCAGTCTTTCTGAAATGGGACGTCCCAGCGTCTACATCGAGTTTATGCGGGTTTTTTTACTTTTCCGATGGTTATGGCTTTATTATTATTATTATGAAACATACCATGGTCTTCATGTGAGGAGAAATGATCGAGTGCTTTGTCCCGCACTGATTCCTATAAACAACACGGAGAGCATGATAACCATATGATTAGTATATTAGCCTATGACAGTGCTAATAGGCTACTAACATAGGCTATACAACTAATGCTTGCAGAATAATAATAATAATAATAATATAATAAGAATCTTATTATTGATATTATACTTCTAAATGTATATTACTTGGTTGGTCCCAACACATCCTGTTTTAATCTCTGATGACCCAAAAAGGTGTATTGCCTCTTTACCCCTAAATATTTATCTAATGAGGTAGTCACAATGAGATCAACATCAATTTTTCAAGTCTGATAATAATAATAATAATAATAATAAAACATTTATAATCAGACATAAATGTGTAAAACAAATCTAAAGTCAGACAACCAACAATCAAGTGACAACCCAAATTAATATAATAAACACACACACACACACACATATATATATTATTACAATGTTATTGATAAAATGTAACACATTCTGATAGACTGGGTTTGTTGTCACCATCAATACATCCAGTCACTACACACTGGTAGCCATTGTGTGTTCAATATGATGTCATAAGGCATGAACAGGGCAAAGACTCACACCAGTTCTGACACAAGTTTGTGTATAGGGGACACATATTTTATACAGGAACAAAAGATTGTTATTTACTGTGTAAGAGCCATGTTATATTGTTTATAGTTTTATTTTTTATTGCAAAAGTAATGTGTGTTATGCCCTTTAAAATGTTTACCATACAATAGAATTAAGGTAATTGGTCATGTTGCAAACTGTGCTTTGCTGTGTGTTTTTGTCCTATTAAGATGAAAGCTCCATTATTATGTCCTGATTTTGGATAAATTTTGGTTGACTCCTTTTAGTGGGTTTTAGTCACTAAAAGAGTCAGAAGCCTTTACATCCTGCAAGAAGTGGCGAAGAAGGACGGTAAAACAAGCTGCTACTAGTGTGTTTTTTCACTAAAGGAAGACCTTTGGTGGTTTGGCAGTTTTGATAGAGATGAAAGAGACATGAGATTTGAAGTATTCAGGCATATGCAGCCTTTTTAATGGTTTTCACTTAAGTTACACTGATTTCAATTGTGTTTACAAAAATAAATAAATGTTCACTGTTTTATAATTTGATCAAAATCATTCATATGATGCCATGAAATACCATCGGTCATACAAAATAACAGGAGGGACTTTGGTCATTCACCTCTCCACTGAGCTGAGCCATGGAGTAATATCTCTGCCATGTTTGGTCAGGCTTTCCGGTGCTATGGCCGAGCTTGAGCTGAACAGAGGGATATGGTTTTGTTGTGGTTGGTTGAAGAGCAAAATGGGACCAAACCCTACTGACTCATCATCCACCAATCGCATAAAGTGTGCAAATACTGGCAGCCACGGCAACAAGAAGAAACAGGAAGTTGTGATGATGTCACTCTGTGTTTTAAGCTCTTCCCCCATGTGTGGATGTGAATCACTGAGCTTTGTTTTCAGTGAAGATATGGGATGTTTTTACGGCACGTGTGCGTGCCCGTGAAGGGTGCGCAGTCACACTAAAAAGTCTATGACGGCAGCCAGGAAGTCTCTGGCTGGTGCCCTGGAGCAGACAACGCCGCTGAGATTTGCAACTATCTCCATAACTCAGTGGCTGAACCAGCCATTATCATCTGGCATCCTATTCACCTCCGCGTGGCTCTTAACATCCAGACTGGGAGCTTTAGAGAGCTGCTGGCTCAGAGCCTGGTGTCACCCTGTCTGCAAGAATATAGCCTTTCAGGTCACAGGTCAAACAAACTTACTTACCTCAAACCCCATGTAGTATTACCCTCACTGTAGCTACATCACAAAATCTGCTAGTCAGCCATCAGCTGTCAAGCTGTTTTTATTGGACACATGGTGGTTTCTGACTATTTTTATCAGTGAAGTGTAGTGAAGACTAATGTGGGACTTAAAAAAGTAACTGGAAACAGATACATCCAAGTGAGTTGCAGTCATCTGAATTTGTAATGCGTTGGTTGGTGTTAAATTTACATCCACCTCTGCCCTCACATGCAGATCCACTCAAGAGCAGACTACTTGTGTGTGTGTGTGTTAAGATTTAGTGTGGCCCGCACTGCACATGTACACTGCGAGTTGTGTGTTGTCCATCACACTAGTCGGACGGTTTGATATTCAGAGAAAAAGAAGCTGACAAACAGAAACTACATGCTAGTTTGTTTGAAATCTGTCCTGTACTGTTGCATTGTGCGCCACCCACAGGCCTCAGATCAGATGATGTCATGCACCGTAAACTCGCCTCGAGTCTCTCCCTTTCTCTCTTGCATTTCACAACACATGCTAGCACTTCTCATTTACGTAATGGTGTTGGGAGCTGCGTCACTGTCACAGCTCTGATACACCACGTGTGTTCAATGAGTGTGTTTATGTTGAGTGTGTGTCTACATGTGTGTAAGAGAGAACATCTGTGTTAGGCTGGTGAAGTCACTGGATTTCTATACTGTACATCTGTGGTCGCCAGGTGATGTCATGTTGTTTTTCTGTGAATGTATGTGTTTGTAGTGGTTAGCACTCCTTTGCAGCTGTGAGTTTATTTCATTTTTATATGTATGCATATGTGTTTCAAAAAGGGTTTGGGTATAGAGGGCAGTCAGAAATAAAATAGTGAGTGTGTTCGCAGGTCTTCAGGTTGTTTGCTGAAGTCACTGGCCAGTGGTTTATGACAGGCCATGTTAACGCTCCATTAACAGGTCCAACACAGGCCAGCCGGCCCCTGTTAGCCAACCCCAGTGATTTAAGGACATTCTCCTCTCTCTGGGAGCCACACACACATTACAAAGTCCTCTCCTCACCGCTGAGCCATTACGGGGCAACATTAATCCTGAAACTTTATGGATGTGATGGATGCTGTTGTCAATGGGATATGCAACTGCTATATCTTAAATATTGACACACACGAACATGTGCAGCTATATACTTTAACACACAGAGTTATCGCCGGATGAAAAAATATACAACAATCATTTAAAATGATAACAACAATGATTGATTTTTTTGCGCCCAAATTATATTTCTGTCAGTTTTGAAGTTAAAGCTAATTTGTTTTATAAACATGTAAAATACTCGCTCCAGCCCATTTCATGGTAATTATTAAAACAACAAAACTATACAAGAAAGTATTTGTATTGCACATTTCATAAGCAATTCAAAGTGATTGAAAGACATTGACAAAGAATTTCAGCAGAAGACCTTTTTTTCTGAAGACATTACTGCAAATGAATGTTTGGGGGCAAGAAATGCAGGCCAGCTATTCACCATGATGACTATAAAGACAAGAATTTAGATTGTCAGCGCATGTCCAGATCACAAGTTGTTATTCTGGGACTATGATGTTGCCACGAGGTGACTCTGGTCAGCAGTTCATGGTTCCTCCCCCGGATCATATCCACACAGTATCAGGACGACTGCTCAGGCCTTTCCATTGGCGGGCTCTATAGGATCCATGGGAGTCTTATTTTAATGTTTTATTACATGCTGGTGCTCAAACAGGTGGTTTACAGTCAAAGAAGATTTTGCAGACATTTATACTGATTCCTTATACTTATATATTTCATTACTCCATCTACAATGAATATAATATATCAAATAAATTGATATTGTATATACTCTTATATGATACAATGTATATGATATTACTCTTTCATACATTTTTTGGATGACTACTTTCTCTGTATACAGCGTTCCATCAGGGACTCAAATCCAGGCCAATTTGATCATGTTTTTAAAGTCTGTAGCATTGTGAAAGGAAATATGTCAATATGTCTAAAAAACGTACAGTGTAAATCTTTAATTACCCTGTACGATGTGTATATTACCCTGTACGAGGGTAATATACTATATATTTGTATTACACTGTAATACAAATATATAGTATATTACCCTCTATTGTTAATCAGTATCCATCAAATATTGTTTATATATATATATATATATATATATATATACAGATGCACAGATCCCAACAGGTAGGCAGGTCGTGACGTAGGCCAGCCTCCCCCTCCCCCCATCTCCACCCCCACCCCCACCTTGGCACCGTTCCGCCTGCCCTCCCAGTTGCGTTCGCCGCTGTCCTGTCTGGCCGACCCGGTGTCTGCTGCTCCGCGCTCTGCGGCGCTCCCACCCCGAATCCCAAAATCTCAACCTTCCTCGTAGCTCACCTCCCCCGGCTCCCCGGTCCTCCCCTCCCCGCTCCCCTTCCCAACCCGGTGAATGCACCAGCGCCGATAAACATGACGGGCATCGCCGCCGCTTCTTTCTTCTCCAATTCCTGCAGGTTCGGGGGCTGCGGTCTGCAGTTCGAGACTCTCGCCGAGCTCATCGTCCACATCGAGGACAATCACATCGGTGAGTCAGGCCAGAGGAGGGGGGGCGGGGAGAGAGAGAGAGAGACGGAGCTAGGCAGCTAGCTTCCGCTAGCATCCATAGCTAGTTAGCTGACTGCAAATAGGCGTGCATTCCGCTATTCCTGCTGCTCGCTCTCGGTGGACGCTCGTCGGCGAGCGAGTTATTCAGCAACACGAGACTTTAATTCCTTTTGAAACACAACACTGCTACTCTGTGAAATACGTGACCGGCTCGATTTGTATTTGTGCTTTCGCCACGATAGGTACCTCTCGCAGCGGTGACTCGACTTCGAGGGCCGCGTAAGGTCTCATAGGTGTAACTAGCATTCCGACCAGGCAGCGGATTTCACAGCTAACGTCGCTGAGAAGTCTGTCTGTGTGTGTGTGTGTGTGTGTGTTTACGTTTTCCAGGCCTGATGCGGTGCAGTCTCACACCGCTTGTGTGTTGAGCTTGCCCGCGTCGCTTTTCTGTCGCCTCAGGTGTCTTTACGCATCGAGACATCACCTTATTTTGCATTGCTATCCGATCATGTTTGTGTCACTTAATTATCATTGACCCCGTATTGCGGAAAGACATGCAAGGAAATTGCATATATTTTCTTGCACATGCACAAGCGTTAACTTGTTGCACCGCGTATTAGATTTCCATCTAACGGTAATCACTGTAACTGCATGTATAGACCCACACTCAGTTTACCCACACGTTGACACATAGACAATTACTGTGTAAACACCTAAGTGTGGACTAGTATGACATTCATGCAAATTATTTACGTTATTACTAGGTAATAAGGACGCAGGTAGTGCTTTAGTATAAAACAAATGTCTGTATTGGTGATACATTTATTACCTTTTATTTTCCCCCTTCAAATGCATGTGAGAAATGTGGCCTATCAAAGAAAACAGAATAGACATATTTTAATTGTTAAATAATTACTGTTCCTCTCTTAGATGCAGTTGCAAATACAACATCAATAGTTTTTTTTACGAGTGAGTTCTCCCTTTGCTATTCACCTTATCTAAATCATTAAAATGTAGCCTAATTAGTACCATGCAATGTAATTATTGTTCAGTATTTTAACACGTTTTGCAGCACAGTTCAAATGCTTGCTTCTGTTTTAACACGAATAGATTCACCTTTAATCCACCAAAAGCAAATTACAGCGTGAAAGGATTTGGTGAAAAACAACCACACGCTAATCTGTAACAAAGTTGACGCGCTCTAATCATTATTTGTGGTGTGTATCCATCCTCGGGAGGCTGTTTGAAGCGGGTGTGAGGTGGCGGGGGTGAAGGGGGGGGTAGAATGGATGCTTCATTGAGCCAGTCTCCATGGCAACTGGCCGTCTCCAAAGGGGTTGGTTGAGGGCAGTATATTGGCTGAGTTATTGCACACCTGCTGTCTCGCCAACAAAGAGCGCTACCGAGCAGCTAGCTGTGGCGAGGACACCCGACGTGTGATGTTGTCACAGGACTGATGTGTTGATGTTTAAATAAAGGGGTCAAGTTTTGTGTGTGTGAGGAGAGAGTGAGCGTGAGTGATGCTGGTCTTCATCCCAACATATGCTCCGTGGATCACTTGCAAATTATCCAAATAGAGGGGATAAACAAACGCTGTGAATGACCGTTTTATTTTTAACAGTATATATCTTCTGACAAAGACTCCAAACCAATCAGAAAAACAAATTAAAGGATATTGTGACAGAAATGCAAGAACGGATATGGTGCTTTCAGTCACAGAGCCGTGGCCTACACTGATATACGCCCCATCTGGCTCTTAGCTTGACATTTGACCCCAGCCTTCAACCGAGCAGGATGTCAGTTTACCGGTTAGATAGCTCGGATTAATGAGCTCCCCCTCTGCCGACTCGTCCCGTGGCATCGAGATCACACACACGGTCTAATCAATACTCCTCACAGATCAGTTACCACAGGGATAAGTCTGACAAATGGAAGGGATTGAGGTGAGAGAAGGCGGGGGGGGGGGGTAGCGGCATTTAGCTTTGACTTCCCTCTTCCAGGTTTTGAAATGGTGCAGCAGTGAGTGTGTGTGTGCGTGTGTGTGTGTGCGTGTGTGTGTGTGTGTGTGTGTGTGTGTGTGTGTGTGATCGATCAACAGTCAATCAAAAGATACGTTAATTTGATCCTCCTAGCTCCTGCACGTGAGACTTCAGATAAGCTGTTTGAAGCTTTGCAGATAACCGATTGCCTTGATTGTGGTCCGTCCTGCTGTGTGCAAATAGATTATGAAAAAAAAAAAAAGCAGGCGCTAACAATCAATCGGATAATCCAGAGGTGACAACAGATGTGCGCTAGCAGACTGTAAACGGCTGTAAAAGTGACTCAGTAGGTCTCAAAGTCAGTGTGGGCCTGTGCCAGAAACACTTTGGTCATTATCGTAGACTGTGCTGCCCTCTTGTGGCCGGACATCCTATGTGCTATATTGTCCAAAAAAAAGAGTTACATTTATTTTTCTGCCTGTGTGTCAATGATCTCAACTTGTATCTCATTTGGACTCCTGCCTCTTCTGACACAGCACACAATAGCTGGCAGCAAAACCAACCAGATGAGCCCGTCGCGATCTTTTCCGTGAGGTGATGTGTGACCTCATCCCAGAAGAAAGGATCGCAGCCTTCCAATAACATACCAGCGCTGTTTAGATTGCGGCTGAACGCGAGAGGAAATGGGTTAGGTGAACTGTGCTCCGTGTGGTGTTTGGTTGTTGTCTTTGTGGCTACGGCTTTGTGCGGTGACTCTCGGTAAGGTCTGAGGAATGCAATGATGTCAGGCTCATCTGCCTGTGTTCCCACCTGCGCAAGCACGTACCTGCCTCTTACCTCAACAAATAGGAGCTGGGAGGGGGAGGGGAAAGAGATTTGAAAGAGAAGGTTAAGGGAGGAAAAATAAGGGGTCGAGCACGGGGAAATGCCAAACATCTCAGTTTTGTTTAGACGGAATTAACTTTGATTTTTGTTCTTTTGGATTTGGTTTTATAGCCGGGATCAAAGACTGAGGTGTGATGAGACGAGATGAGTCAGGTCAGCATTGTGTTGTAATAAAGCGGTCTCTGCTAAAACATGCAGATAATTGACCTACAGTAACTTTTAAACACGTAATCACTCAGCCCACCGGCCAGGTTTGGCTGAGAAACGCCCCTTCCCTGCTGCTGTTGATTTTTTTTTGAATAACGACATAATTGCATAGCAGAGGAGGTATTATGTGAATTACCAGAATGTGTCTTCGCATTAGTGTGCCTGATGTTGCCAGTAAGTCTGAGCAATAATTGACTCTCAGATGAAATCCTTTTGATCTTCAGAGCTGTATAAGTTAGTCGATTAATACACAAGCTGAACAACAAACAAATGAATCCATAACAGATTTGATAATTGTTAAATTGTTTAAATCATTTCAAAAAATTTCGCTTTTTCCAGCTTCTCAGATGTGAAGATTCTTTGCTTGTACAATATGTATGGACATGACAATAAGTAGTCGCCCCCTGCTGGAAAGAATGCACGTTTAAGGCCCCTCTGCATAGGCTGCACTTTTCAGCCACTATCTCTAAATGTTGATCGTTGACCTAGTGATTTAGTCCGTCTGTGAAATGTCACAGAATACTGAACGGCCATCACAATACCCTAAAGTTCACGGTGATGCCTTCATATGTCTTGTTTTGTCCGACCAACAGTCCAAAAGCCCAAAATATTCAGTTTACAAACGATGCAGAAAAGCTGCAAATCATCCCAACTGTGGAGCTGAAACTATGAAATCTTCAGTGTCTTCACTTGAAAAACTACATAAATAATGAATTGATAGTCTAAATATTTGCTGATGTATTATATGATGATGATTGATTTTTCATACATTTGCCATATTATGTGATACGAATCAGTATCAGAACACACCCCTATTGATATGATGATGATGATGATGATGATGATGATGTAAAACATATAACCTGGCTGTAGTTGCCAGATTGTTTCCCATCCCACTTTCCGAGGTGTGAGAGGGGAAGGGGGCGTGTGAATGCATGTGTGAGAGAGAGAGGGTTTCAATGTACTTCCTAAATGACCTGTCAGGGCGGAGCGGAGCAATTAGTGGACCGGCATCCCCAACTGGAAACTGCAGGCCCTCTCCTTTCACGCTACACATACATCCGCATACACACAGTCACACAGATTACCTTTTCGGAAGTGGCAGGGACCCGAGTGCCCCGCCAAGCACTGCGAAGTGTAATTACAGAGAAGTTTGCCTTTTTCCCCCACCCATATCCTCCCCCCACCACCCCTTCTCCTCCTCCTCCTCCTCCTCCACTCCTCTCCCTCCATCCGGTTGCCTGCTGCTCTAGAAACACGTTAAAATGCTCTCTGTGGCTTAATTAGCAGCCTGCGAAACAAGCCATGCATTCTTGGCCTGGTTTCTACACACACACACACACACACACACACACACATGTGTAAAGGCACACGCGCAGACCCACACACACGTGCACATGCATGTGGACAACATGCACACAGTGTGCATTCAGCAGGGGGCAGCAGTGTACTGCCGGTTGGAGAGATGGAAGTCTGTGTTGAAATGAGTGGCGCTGCAGTTGATTGGCTGCTGCTTTTAATGACAGGAACGCTAATTAGGGAGATATTTATAGACCCTGGAGACTCTGAAAATGTCTCAGACATGCAGATGGAAAAACACGAAGAGCAGGCCGCTCGCAATGATGCACCGTGTCAGTGAAATGTAAAACGTCCGAATGAAATCATTGAGCATGTATATTCATTTCGTTTGTGTGTCGGTGTGCGAGTGTGTACGTGCAGGTCCCCTCCTGCTCCAGCGGATCAGCAGTGTGTTAGCTTCCTGTTCTGCTAGGTGAGCGGAAGTCATAAAGCCGGTGAACATTTACTGCAGCGCTCTCTCTCTTTCTGCACCTGGCTTACTCCATTCCCACCAACACCCTGCCCTCCTCCCCCCTTCTCTACACACACACACACACACACACACACACACACACGCACACTTACCTCATCTTAAAGCAAAGACCTGAGCTTCTTGTACATCCCGAGTTATTAACTCTGGCATTTCTTTTTCTCGTTCTTGTTCTTCTATACCCGGCTGTCAAACATTTGCCTGAATGGCATTTAGCGGCCTGCTACTGTTACAGTGTTCATGGTTCTTATGAATATATCCTTCCATATAGAAGTTGGACTGCTGGTTCATCACTGCAGATGGATGATTCTTATTTACAATAAGATTCGTTGATTAACCGATCGTTGAAGTGACTTATTAAGGAAAAATGCCGAGCATTCAGTGTTTAGATGAGCCAAAGTATTCAAACTCAGTGGTTTTAAAGAGGTCCGATGTTAAGATGCGTCCTGACTCATCCTTGTCAGTGTTGTAGGTCGATGTGCGTCGGTGCTTCAGTTTTTGTGTGTGTGTGTGCATGTGTGTGTGCGCATACTAATGCATGCACAGAGAGCTCTGGTCTCTACATCTGAGCAGCAGGTAGGATTATTAAGGCTCTGCTATAAAAGACTGTTGAAGACCACCTCTGTGGACCACCTCAGATGTGTGTGTGTTTATGGATGCATGCCCCTGCTGTCTTTTTTCCTCACCTAGCCTCTTCAGTGTTTTTTACCTAAACTCAAATGTAAAAGACTCCGCTGTACACTGCAGCAGTGGTAGTGTTAATTCTTCTTCTAGGTTGTTTTCTTGTTTGCTGGTCCCCTTGGTGTTTTCCTGCACTGTGGGAAGTCTGCATTCTTTTTTAATTATGAGGTGTGAAAGCCTGAAACTAAAGGGCTAAGAAGGCCAGCACGCAAACACACGCACGCACGCACACACACACACACACACACACACACACACACACACACACACACACGCACGCACATGGGATTAGTTGGAAGGCGCGTCCTTGAGTGTGTTGTTAATTGTTGCACAGTGATGATCTAGTTCTTGGATCTGAATTGCAATACATCTGCTAGCCATTACATATAAAGCTGCAATTATGCCTACATGCACACACACACACACACACACACACACACACACACACACAGAGGCAT
>NW_022280044.1:3652313-3654326 GCF_004355925.1 Anarrhichthys ocellatus | reverse complement strand
TGTGTGTGTGTGTGTGTGTGTGTGTGTGTGTGTGTGTGTGTGTGTGTTTCGAGTAATACACTGTGTACATTCATCACAGCCTCCAAGTCGCTTTTTCACTCTCTGGACAAATTTCGTCTTTGCCACATTCAGACTCGGGCAACGATTAATCAGCTTTTGGTCACTTTGGGAAAGGCATTCATAGTAAATTACAGACAGCTCGGCGCAATAATGTGCCACAAGTATCTGAAATGTATCTGCAGGCTCTCGCATATTACGCACAGAGAATGCAGTGTGCGAAACATCCTGTAATCTATCAGCCAGTCTGGCAGGAAGAATGGACGTATGAGTCAGCTACATACTAAGAGTATTCGCGCAACATTTTCCCTCCAGAGAGAGCAGTGATTAATCTGAATGTCTCTCTCTCTCTCTCTCAGACACAGATCCGCGGGTCCTGGAGAAGCAGGAGCAACAGCAGCCCACTTATCTGGCCCTAAGCTACATCAACAGGTACACACACACACACACACACGCACACACACACACAGAAGCAAAGGTGTCTACAGAGGGCAGCATTGCTCTACCAGTGGAAGGACTGTATTTAAGTGTGTGAGTGTGCGTGTGCGTACATGTGGCTTGCGGAGAGCAGCTCAAATGAATGATGTCTTCCCATAGACACAGCAGTGACTCATCCACAGACCAGCACAGAAAACCACATAAGACAATCACTCCTAAATCCCCGTGCTGTAAACGGCACAACCGTTGTGTCATGCACCGTTAAATCACTCCGACACGCAACACTGAGAAAGATAACGGTAAAACAGAGAGAGTTAGGTTTGTGTTTCTGTGGTAATTGTTCACAAGTGGCGAGGCTGTAAATGTCAGCCGCATTTACTGTACAATGTTGTGACAACTGTATATGTTATGTACACTCAGTTTTGTTTGTGTTCTGTCAGTTGGTGTCGCTGCTTATGTACGGCCCCATCTGACTTTATTATAACAATGTCCGTGTGTTCCAAGTTAATTGCTTTGATCAGCGTAGAGTTGTCATAACTGACAGAGACGTTGGCTAAAGAAATTCAGACCCAAGTTAGAAATGATAATAAAAGGGAAACTTTTGGATGCAACAGTTATATTTTCTTTGAATTAAGTTTAGTATTTCAGTAGGTTCACCTGCATTGCCGCCATTAATTAGGTCATCAAGGTGACATCATGTTGGTAAATTGTATTATATTCAGGGACTTAACCGTGTCATGGGATTTACTGATGACACCCCCCTTTCGCCACCGTTGCGTGTGATCAGGTTCATGACGGATGCAGCGCGCCGGGAGCAGGAGACCATGAAGAAGAAGGCCGCGCCCAAGCTGTCCCTGGCCCTCACTGGCGGAGTGTCCAGGAATAGCACGGCCACGCCTCCTCGACACACCAGCGGTAACCTGACGCCTCCGGTCACACCCCCCATCACTCCCTCTTCCTCCTTCCGCAGCAGCACACCTACAGGTACGACAGGTGTGTTTGAGACAAAGAGAGACAGATTGATTGTACTTGTTGAGTGACTGGAGCTGCTGGAGCTGGCAGGAAACAGAAACCGCTTGCGGTTATGTTTACGCCATTCGGAGCCCCTTCATCACATTCAGACGGCGGTCTGATGAGCAAATGAAGACATTTGTAATGTAAATAGAATGCATCTTATTCAGTAATGCAAAATAATGCAAACTAGAAGAGGCTCAAAGCCCAACCACTGTCGTGTGTGTGTGTGTGTGTTTGTGTGTGTTGTTTGTGTGTTGGGTTAGGTGGCTCCTGCAGTGAGCAGACCAGTCAACACTCTGCTAATTACATAGCAGCTGTCACGCTGTGTGTTAGCATGGGGCCGTGTGTTGCTCAGCCCAGAAGCAGATGTCCAATTCCAGCCCAAATGGTTCCAAACGTAGTGTTAGGTCTGGCCTTATATACACACACATATACACACACACACACACATATATATACACACACACACACACACACACACACACACACACACACACACACACA
>NW_022280044.1:3620432-3652303 GCF_004355925.1 Anarrhichthys ocellatus | reverse complement strand
CACACACACACACACACACACACACACACACACACACACACACACACCCTTCTTTTGACATGTGCCAGGGTGCCATCCATTTCCTCATGCTGAGGTGCAGCATTTCCTGTGAGATGGTGGGGGGTCAGTGGGCCTTTATGTGTGTGTGTGTCTGTGTGTGTGTGCCTGAACATTTCAGTAATGTGGTATGTGGATGTCTGTGTGTGTGTGTGTGTGTGTGTGTGTGTGTGTGCACATGCATGTGAGTGGAAAATGCACTTTTTCCAGGCTGAGCAATGGGGATCACTCCCACTTAATGATCTCTTTAACAGTGCCAACCCCTGCGTTTTGACTCACATGCGTACGCACGCACGCACGCACGCACACACGCACACACACACACACACACACACCACTGCTGTTTTGTCTGAACAGTGCTTCCAGTGGCATGTGGGCTGCTAATGCATTACAAAAGCAGCAGAATATAGAGAGGCGTATTAATAAAAATTCACAAATCATTCCTGTATGCTAAATTCCCAAGGCATGATGTATTTCAAGGGCATAACCCCATCATGATCGATTCCATCTGGGATGACTAGCTTTTTTTTTTTCTTCTCTCGCTCTGCGTGTCTGCATCGTGCCTCCAGGCAGCGAGTATGATGAGGAGGAGGTAGACTACGAGGAGTCGGACAGCGACGAGTCGTGGACCACAGAAAGCGCCATCAGCTCTGAGTCCATCCTCAGCTCCATGTGCATGAATGGGGGAGAGGAGAAGCCGTTCGCCTGCCCCGTCCCCGGCTGCAAGAAGAGATACAAGGTAAGGCCTCACACTGCCATGGGACACGAGGCTCAGTTGTGTCCACACTGGAGCTTTTGTCTTGAGTATCACATGTCTGGATATAATATTCGAAAAAGCACATTATAAATCAAGAAGCAGTGATAAATATATCATGGCATATTTGCTTTGGTTTTTTTTTAAATTTGCAGCTGGTAACAAAAACCTCATTCAGCTTGTACCTTTTCAGACCAAAACAGTGACATGGGACAAAGTCACATGGTGTTATCCGACCTGTAATAACGTCACTTAAGTTATCAGTAATGAGTATAAATGTAGAAGATTAGCAAGTTTAAGGGCATTCAATAAAATACCAAAACATTGCACTGTCCCACTGTTGTGTTTTCTAGTGTAAACATTTCGGTGACCACTTTGAATTAATTTAGTAAGTGTTAAGGCTACTGCCAGGAGCCGGTTAGCTCAATAAGCAATCAATCTGTGACCGCAGTCTGGTAGGAAATCCCCCCCAGCGTGAGCAGCGGGCTTTGAGGCCAGTGTGACATAGAGGCAAAAGCGTGGAATTACAACTTCTGACTCTATCTCGTGATGCCACTGGGCCCAAACATACTTTTCCCCAGAGACTTTCCCAATATTAGGCTGTGGGAAAAAGTCTTTTTTTCCACAGACTTGCATCGGGAAAGAGCCGTCTGTGACTCAGCGGATCATTTTTTTGAGGAAAATCAACTTCCCAGTATGACCACTTAAATAGCCCTTATTTAAATGATGTAAAAAACAAGGGTGCTTGTTACACTCCACTTTTATAATGTATCTCCTCCTCCCTGTCTTTTCAGAATGTGAACGGTATCAAGTACCACGCCAAGAATGGTCACCGCACGCAGATCCGTGTGAGGAAACCCTTTAAGTGTCGCTGCGGCAAGAGCTACAAGACCTCGCAGGGCCTGAGACACCACACCATCAACTTCCACCCGCCCGTCTCCACCGAGATCCTGCGCAAAATTCAAGGCTAGAGGCCGCGCTCACACCGATCTCTGCCCCAAACATAGCCCTGTCCTGACTTTCCTCACACGACCCTTTTTATTCCAATCCCACACACTAAAGGATCAAGTGCGTGCTTTAATTATCTTTTTTTCATCCTTTTCTTCGTATGCGTTACATTATTCTTTTCTATCCATGTTATATCAATTATAGTTTAAAAAAAAACAAAACAGTATCTTAGTAGTATTTTTTATTGTTGTACATTTGCACATTCGTATATGCTATCACGTTATTTTTTTTCCTCTATTGTTTGACTCGCATAAGGTGCTAAACGTAAAAAACAGAAAGAAAAGACACAAAAACAAATGACATGAAAGAAGACGGGAAACGTAAAAGATGTGAAAGAGGAAGTGCAACCAAGCCCCGCCCCTTTCCCTACTCGTCTCTGAGTGGGATGAAGTTGACATTAGTGCCGATCTGAGTTCAGTGGTTGTGTCGCTTCTTCGTTCGATTCAGACGGTTCACTGAGCTTAGATCTGTGCCTTCAAAGTAACTTCTGAGGGTTCCAGTGCAAGAGTTAAGTTATACTTTAAATAGATATATTGATATATAAACAATAGACAGATATGTATGTGTACATAAAAATATATAAAAGTATTCATGAGCATATACATAAATAGTTACACTTCAAGCTTTATTTTATATATTTTATATATTTTTGTCGGTGTATTTTTCTGTGTATCAGTAAGTGTTCCTTTCATTCCTTATTTGCTGAGACGGCCAGGCCGAGGTCAAACCGCTGCCTTTAGGTTTGGAGAGTTTTCTCTCGCCACACCCTAGAGATGAAGAGCCAGAACGCCTTTCGGTTTGACACTCTGAATTGTGTGCGATGTTTCACTGTTGATCAGGAAGGAGCGCTCAGCGCCGAACCTGTTCGAACACAGCCCAAGGCCAACGATCCATATCGTGAACATTTCATCCCCACGGAAAGCCATCCATGTATTCCACATCTCCAGTGTTTCCTCATTCAGAGTGCCAGAGCTGTGTTCAAGAGACTTAGCCGCGAACGCCGGCTAAGCATCATATTCCAGTTGCCAAGATCTTTGTTGTTGTTTCGTTTTTTTCCATGATGTTGCCAACAGCTCTCCACTGCCAAACACTGACCATACCATGTGCCTGATGAGGGGGGGGGAGGGAGGGAAGGGGAGGGAGGTTTCGGTGGGTGGGTAGAGGGTGGGAGTTAAAATGTTTTCACCCTGGAGGTCGCCAAACGCGTGGCAATGATTTACTTCTTCATTGCGCCTCCAAAATGTGCGCATGAGTGGATGTACATCGACAGAATGTTCTCATGCATGCTTTCTGTGTCGTAAAGAGAGAAATAAAGTGTGAAAGATTTGTGTTTGAAAGAGATTATCACCTACAGCCCGTCATTCTGTGCGTGTGTGTTGTAGATGAGAGCATTCTAGTTCATTGTGTGTGTGTGTGTGTGTTTCAGCAGTATCCAAGTCATCAGCCTGTAGAGTGTTCCTGTATTCTGTGTTTCAGTGCTCTGGTCTGTCGTGGTGTGTGTGTGTGTGTGTGTGTGTGTGTGTGTGTGTGTGTGTGCGTGCCATGCCGCTGGTTGGACTCCTGTGGAGCAGGATGGCTAGCTAGCAGTGTCGCGTTATGTTGTGTAGCGGTTAGCCAACTTGTTGCCCTTTGACTGGGAATTCATCGTTCATTGCCTCTTAAGAAACAAAACAAGAGCGTTGCAGTGCAGCCGCCGCGTGCCAACACACATTGTTTCATAACATCGTTTCCCACATCGTGCACAAAGTTTTAAAATCTGCAGAATGCTCAAAGAACGAGCTTTTGTTCTTTTGAAGTGACCTCTGACATGCACACACCCTCCCGTCCTCCAGACTTATTTTCATACACCTTTTGATACTTCATTTTCCACTCTTATTTATTTAGGGGGTTGAATAAGCTAATTATTTAACTCTAATTTCTTTTTAACATTCTGTACTGTACTTAACAATGCCTTTAACTAGTGTGCTACCTAACAATAAGCACAAGTGTGTGCGTGTGTGTGTGTGCGTGCTTGAAAGACATCCATGTCTATTCTGAAGCACCAATAAGTGAACCAAGATCTCCCAAAATCTTGGTATCAGTTTCAAAGTGTGTCCGTGGACTTACTACCCTGACAGTAATGGTTCGCGTGCGATTAGAAAAGCTTCATTCCTGCCTCTCAGCGTAGGGGAAGAGTTTCAGAGACGGAGACTGTGAGTCTCTGTCAAACACTCGTAAAAACCATCCCTGCTTCACGGACACCACAGTCACCATGGCAATAGTTTCAGCTTCACACAGGGTCCAATTGCAGTATTACACATATGGGAGAGGAGGAGGAGGAGGAGCGGAGGCTGTGTGCAGAAGGAGGCGAGGGCGGGGGGTTTCAATATACTGTGTACAGTGAATGTATTGTAACGTGTCTGTTGTCAAGTGGTTTTAAATTATATTTTCGTATGTAACGTGGAGACCGAGGTTTCCTTTTTGTATGGGGGGACAACAGGTTCTGAGCAGAGTGACTTGTAAATGATGTCAAAATGTCTTTCTATATAAAAGAGAAGTTGCATAAATGTAAACAGGAAATGACTGAAAAAAAAAAAAACAACATAAAAATAAAAGTGTAAAACTCTGTAGCTCGGACTGATGGTCATTTCTTCCCCCTTTCAACCCAAATAGAAGAAGACGTTTCTGTTAAATGCATTAAGACAAGCTTACTTTATTCATAAAGATCTTTGCAGTACACACTTAAACCACCGTCCTGACATTCTCACGTGAAAAAGGGACTGGACACATGGCATACACACACATTTGCCTCATGGTTACTGGGCATGTGCAATTTTTAAAGCCTGAATACAACACTGTCAGGGGGTCACTTTGTAAATAGACAAGCGGTGATGTGGAGACACATATAAATGACACTCACTCATGATTTGGACCTGCACACAAAGCAACGGATGTTTTTCTTCACAGTTGTAATGTTAAAAGGTGGAATTACACAACAACAGAAGTGTCTGTAACTTGGTGTCCTGGGGTCCGTTTGCCTAAAAACGCGACAGAATCTCCGCTGAAGTAAAGAGACCAGCCTAGTTTTTCTTTACCAACTGACTAAAGTAAAACATCATTGGTCCGTCATTCTTTCATAACTAAAAAAAAAAAAAGAACAATGAGGGGAGGCAGAGTCACGACAGTAATTCACAGGTCTCTCCACAACTTATACTTATTTTCATATGTACAGTACATTCAGAATAAAGCCTTATTTAGTGCAGATACATTAAAACGTAGTGCTGTTCCTGTTTAAACCATCTGACGTCTTACACGTACAGTAGTACTGTAGTTTTGGGAGAAATCAAAGATCACTTCCCATTCAAGTCAAAAACAAAAAAAAAAAGTTTTCCCACCACACACACTCAGATGACATCACATATTCAGATCTCACTCTGCATTTGCACTTAAAAAAAAAAAAATACATTTTCTTATCTCTTCTGCCTTTCCCAGCTTTGAAACATGTGGACAATTAAAAGATGAAGACGTCTCGGCCGCTTTATCACACGAGAAGCTTACTCATTGTAGATAATATCCAGGATAGACAAAGAACCATCGACATACGAAAATGCTTTCTGCTTCAAGCTCCAGCTACAATTCACTCTCTCAGCCTGAACAGCTGTAACTTTTGTACTTTTGAACACATAATGAATGCATGCACTACCAATGGTGCTTTAGTCCCCTTTGAAGCAGAAAGATGAGCATAGAAATGAGACAAAAGTAAAAGTAGTACTTTTCGCGAGTGTTAATGATCCCTTTACCCATGGTGTATTAAGGTGAAAGCTACCCTACTTAATACCTTAAACCTTGGTGGAGCTTCCTGGACTACATTCTTTCTAACCTTTGTTAAAGATTGCAAAAAAGTGCTAATGATTGTATATTAACAAGACACCTTGACCCAATCAAAATTAACTAATAGCTGACGACACACATTTACCCATACGATGAGTCAGAATTCGGGGTTTCGGCCCTTTGCGCAACTTCATTCAATCTGCTCGAAGTTGAGCACGTGGCCGTCAAAGTGCGTGAGGACGTGCCTCTCGAAGAGCTGCTGCTGACAGTTGAGGGGGAACTGCTCGGAGCAGACGGGGCAGACCTTCCAGTGGCTTTCCACGTGCTGCTCGAAGCTGCGCTGCTCAAAGTGTGGGGGGAAGATCACCTCGCAGAGCGGGCAGCGCTTGTGAACACTACTGGAGAGAGAAAAGGAGAGGGCGGGGGAGAGTTGGTGAGATGTGTCGGTTTGGTTCGGATCCTATAAGTGTACACTGACTTTCTCTGTATGTTATTCCGTTCAGTTCAAATGTAACTACGACTTCTTAAAACATCCTTAAATAAGAAATTCTACAATGATAGTTTCAGCTCTCACTCTGAAAGTTCACTTTTGAAACAGCGAGCTAGATTACATGTTGTATATGTATATGTACTGCATATTATACATATTGTGCATGCAGATATATATGTGCATACTTATGTATAAATAGGTTTTGTGTTTAGGTCCCCTTCCTCTGTTGCACCGTTTGTGTGTTTTGTTTGTTACATTTCTTTGACTGTTAATGCAGAATGTCTTTGCTGTTTCATAATATATTGTATGTTTATTCCCTACATACACACACAGAGATGTAAAGACGACCAGTTGTGGATTTTAGTTCATACTTAACGGACGAATACGACAATAACGTTTGAAAAGAAAATGAACAAATTAATGTATTTTGATAGGATCCACCCTCAGGGTACACATTGTGGTGTTTCTGCAGGATCAGTTGGACCGACATCGCGTGCTTCATGTTTACACGATTAGGCATCTGAGATGCATTCGGGCTGGCTACATGGTGACTCGAGAGACAATCGGGCAAATGCGCCTCAGTCGCACTCAAAGCCACTCAGAGGTTTCTCAGAGCTGTATTAAACTAAACAGGCGGAACATGTTCGCTTCCATGAAAACAAGCTCTTACGGGGAATTATTGAGAAAATAATGTTGTTGTTAAAACAGGGCAATTCTTTTTTTTTTTCTCAAGTGAATGCATACATGACTCTTTACTCCATGAAGTCAGCCACTCTGTGGGTCTGGACAAACAGCGAGGGATTTAAATTCCTTTTTATTTATTTTTTAAACATTAGCTTGGCTCAACACTGGCACAGAGGTGGACTGTCCCTCTGGAAAAAGAAATCCTTCCCTGAACGTCTCTTTGCCATCTGTGTTAATCACATCTGTGTTTATTTATTCTAAAGTATTTTTATGTGTGTGGGTAGGCACACTACCTGGAGTCAAAGCAGAAGCTGCCCCTGGCTTCTCTACGTCTACTGGACTGATGATCACAGGACGGCTGAGCCCCATCAGCAGCCTATGAAACACAAACGCACACAAAAGGATGGAAAGTAATGGCCCTCTATTCGCTCCTCGAGCTGTATGCATATATATGTCTGCTGTAATGTTTCTATTGTAACGGCAACCCACAGTAAACCTTCCTCGCTTGCCTCGAGTCAGTTTGCTCCCAAAACAACAAGACGACATAATCTGACGGACACAAAGTGATCTTCGGTCTGTCCCTTTGCAAGATCTCCCCTAATTACTCTCCGAGCCCTTGTTATCTTCGTCACTCTTGAGCTCTGAGGGAGTGACGTTAATTAGAGCTCTATGCAAATTAGTTCATGGCTTCATCTTTTAAGGGCAAGCTCCTATTCCCTTCATTCACTGAGTAGGAGGACTCCAGAGACGGAGAGAGAGGAGTTACCCTGACAGCAGTTCTGTGGATGCTAAAACACGACGGGAGGGTAAGAAGCCGAAGCCTGGGGCTTAGTTTGTCATGCATTTAAGTTGCTTTAACAGTTGGAGGAGGTACTATAAAAGAATATCGAACATACAGGTGTATTGAGATCAAACTGATGCTGTGATCAATTGTGGTACTATAACTTACAAACTAAATATATAATATATAATATCCGTGAGGAGAGCAGGCAGAAAACAATCATGTTTGCATAATCTGATGCATGTAAAACCTCAACTGATAAAAGATGAATTCAAAATGAATTGGCTTGTTAATAGGCGCCTGGGTTTTTTGTGAGCGAGTTTCCATCCTGTATTTGTGTTTGTGTGCACTTACGTTGCGTGGCTCCTCCGGCGGATGCTCCAGACTCTCGGGGGGGCTCGTGCTGCGGCAGGGCTGGCTGCAGACCACCTCCCGGTCCCAGCCCGGTGCCCCGGGGCCCGGACTCGGGGGTGTGATTGGGGGTGCACAGGGAGGGGCGCAGGGTGGGGCCTCAGGGGGAGGACGGGGCATGTCCTCCGGAGAAAGCGCGACATCCACCCGGTCTAGAAAAACAGTGACACATGGAGGTGTTGTCAAATAGCAGCAAAATAAAAGTGAAGGGATGGAGAGTCGGCGTGAAAGGTCTGTCAAAGTCTGACTTCCTCCCACCTCGTGTGCTGTCAGTGGAGTAGGGGTTGCCGTACTGCAACTCAGCAGGCCTGTGTGGGACCAGTGGTGGAGGAGAGGGGTCCTGAGGGTATGGCAGCGGGTAGCGCAGCACCATCGGCTGCCTGATCTCAGCACCCTGAGCACCGGCTTCCTGCTGCCTGGACACGAAGCGCTGCAGCTCCTGAGCGGGAGACGGAGACAAAATCCAGCGTCACAGCATCTCTCGGGTATAAACTACATATTGTCAGCATGCCTTTTACAGAACATCTTGCTCACAAGCTTTCCTTTAAGTTTGTACAATTATATATTTCGCCTTTACATTTTCATACTGTAGATATGTTTTTTATTACTTGATCTACACCTGTATGATGTCTATCTACATTTTTTATGTTTTCCTTTCACATTAAATCCTCTTTCAGATCATTGATGTTGCTGAATGTGTAAAACTATCTGTTTCGAAGAGAGAGGGACTGCTGAGAATAGCTGCAGAGAAAGAAATACAGCGAGAGCACATTTTCACTGTTGGAACCACACGAGGATTCAATATTTTCAGCTCAGAGTTAAGTTTCCCTCTACATTGTTTCTGCCCTTTGTGATTATATATGAAGCAAGAGCATTAGTACCTTACTCATTACTGTAATGGGTGTCAGACTCTGGCTCCCTCTGCTCTGGCTCTGCTGATGGAGGCTCTCGCCCTCTCCCGCTTTTACTTCCCTCCTTCCTCTCGCTAGTCCCCCCCCTTGACCTCCTCTCTTGATGACTTCATTAGTGCGCAGCTATCAGGTTTAACATTTAAACCAGGGTTGGGAAAGGTGAAACAGACACGTCGCGTGGCATTTGCACTGTCTAATGGCACTGTACCAACGGGCGAGGAAGCAAGTATAGATGTATTAATTAGTGGGGAGAATGGAGAAGGAAAAGAAAAGCTACAGGAATGAGTTCAGACACTGCAAGCCAGTTAATACGGCTATAATCTCTATAAACAGATATGTGCATATAAACGCAGAATCTGTATTTGTATTACCTGCATTCATGAGCTTATATCTATTCGTAGAGATGAACATAGACAGGGATGACAGCGTGAAGCAACTGAGCCTGCCACATCCTGTCTGCAGACCGTGTCCGAGACTCCCTGATCTCATCAAAGTAGCGCTGCACACCGTGTCCATGTTTGAATCGACTTACAGCTGCGATTCAGCTCTCTCTGCACATTAACACCATTAAAACCAAGTGCGGTGAGCACCCACACATTTGGATGAGAGTGGCACTGACTCCTTTAAAAGCTCGTACCTCTTGTAGTTGCTCCTTGTCTCTGAGGGCCTGGGCGAGGTTTCGCTTCAGTTCTGTCACCTCGCTGGCACGCTCTGCCATGTGCACCTACAGACGGGACACACACACACACACACACACACACACACACACACGGACACACACACGGACACAAAGCGTGTTACGACAATGGTTCATTCAAATGTTTCATTTCACTGTGTCTTCAAGGCGCCAACCATTTGCCTGTGACCTTTGTTGCGTCATTCCCCGTCTTTCTCCCCTGTCAACTATAATGAAAGCATGAAATGCCCCCAAAACATAATCATAAAAACCGTCTGATTAGTGAAAATAAAAATAAAACGAGAGGACATAAGCTCAATTATTGTATCTCCGTACTGCTTCAACTAGTAGACGGGTAAGGAATAGTTTGAATAATAACATAACTAACAATTAAATTCATAATTTATTAATCTCATGATTCTTTTATAGAATAGTTAATTAATGGCGCCTCAGGCAGAACCTTCAAATGTCTTTCTGTCCAATAGTTCAAAACCCAAAGATATTAAATTTAATATCACACAAAGGCACCGACGTGCCGCATATGTTTACAACTGAAAAGCTGGACCTAGAGAACGTTTTGGCATTTAGGCTGACAGAATACTTAAACATGATTAATCGAATATCCGAATGGTTGTTAATTAATCACCTTCACATTGACTGATTGATACAGCTCCAAAAACAACAATCCAGCAGCAACGGTGACAGTTGATGGAAAAGGAAACATGTCGACTTTAACGGACCTGATACGATCCCTTTTATTTCCACTCCATTTGTGTTAACTGACGGAGAGGAATATCAGTAGGCATACACACAGGCAAGCGAGTGAACAAAAATATTTGGTCGGTTGACTTTTATTTAACCTGGAGCGGCGTCAAATGTGCGGCGCTTACTGTAAAACACACAGTAAAAGCCACAGAAACACGGCCTGTGTCCAGGGCAGTCTGCAGCAGACCAGAGGATCGCAGTAAATCTCAAACTTTCTGACAGGACTGAACCTGTGGGATAGTTTACATGGCTAGATGCCTGCTCTTCTCTCATCTCATCACAAATTTTCCAAATCCCCTCCTCTCCCGCGGTTTCTCTTTCTGCTCCGTGTCCGTCTGTCCTACTATTTTCACTCCTAAATTCCGCTTGCTTCTTCCCCCCCGTCATTCTCTTTCATCTCCTTTTGTCCTCTCTCGCTCTCTCCCCCTCTTTCATGAATTTACTGCGCAGCATTAGAGGGTTAAGTTAAGGTGAAGGGATTCTGCAGCCGTGTGTTCCTGCGCCCTCCCTCCCTCCCCTCCCCGTCTATTCCTCCCCCACGGTCCATCCACTGGGTGGCTGATGTAAACAGCCGTAAAGCATGGCGCTCTGCGGCTGCCTCTCTTGTCAGTCTCCGGGGCCATTAAGAGCGGCTCGAGGCCCGGGGCACTCACCTCAGACAGGAGACTCTATCAAAGACAGGGGAGAGCCTTATTTACAGCGCCGATAAACACACACTCACTCAAGGAGATTAAATGCCAGTAGGTACTTTGGCAGACATTCGCATGCAAAATGCAACAGGCCCCACATCGACGCAATGAGCTCAAGTAGTCGTATTGAATCACACACGCGCACACGCACACATAGGCTCTGGTGTGGCATGGAATAACCCGGTTGCTCTGGTTAATGCCTGCTCATGTAAACTGTTATGAACATTTGCTACTCTGTGACCAAGTGTAATTGTTGCTACTTACAAGCTCTCACTGGTAACACACCAGTCCAGCAATTAGTTCATCTATTCCAGGGCAACTAGCTATCAAGCAACTATTAGCACTATCCTTGAGTCAGCAATGGTAAGACACTTTAAAAAGATTTGTCTCGTAGTTGTTCTGCTTTATTGGAATATGTAGACAGTGATGTAACAATTACATTGTTAATTAAACAGAAAATAATTGTTGCAGTAATTTCACAAGCAAAATGAAGCAAAAACATTTCAACATTTTCTCGCTCCAACCTCTCAGATGTGAGAATTGCTGCATTCTGGTTATTTTAAATGTAATATCTTTGTTTTTTGCAGTTGCATGGACATAATAACCTACTTGACGATGTGCCCTTGGGCTCTGGCATTTTATGACTAGCATTTATTACTAGTTTGGGAGATTTTATGGACTATGTTAATCAGTAATGAAAATAATCATAAGTCAAAGCATACATTTTGCAGAAAAGGAATTCACTCTCAGAACACCGTATTCATAATATATTGTGTTGTTTTTGTTAGAAATATGTTTAAAGACAGGTAATAATAAATTATGAAAGAGTAAACTTTATAATGATGGTCCATTATTACTGGATCACAACCTCACAAGTTAATTTTCTTTGTGTGTGTAACTATATCTAGTGATAAAAAAACATATCAAAACTAAATGGACTGGCAAATAGAATTTTGAAAGGGGAGGATAAGGTTTACAAAACACTCTGGTGTAATAAAAATGGAGTTACTGTGTGTGCGATGAGGATATGATGAATAGAATATGTTTGTGTGCCCATCTACACTGGAGCATGCTTGTTGTTTTAACATATATTCACCAATGGAATGTTTTGTTGAGTGCACTTTGGTGGTACTTAAGGGCTTGTACATAACCTCTGAGCATTGGGAGAGTGTGAGAGTGTGTGTGTCTCACTCTGAATCGTTCCTCCTCGTTGGCCAGCCGTTGTTTGAGCGTCTCGTTGATCGCACACTGCTGCCTCCACTTCTCCTCCATCATCGCCAGCTCCTCCTCCACCGAGCGCGTCTGCGCCTTCTCTGCCTCCCCCATGCGCCTCCCCTCCACCTCCGGCAGCACCTGGTGCTCCGCAGCACCCCTCACGTCCTCGGCCTTCCCTGCCAGTTCCGCCTCGCTGCTCTCGTCGGCACTCTGCCTCTCGTCCTCCACCTCCACCCAGCTCGTCATCCTCAGGCTCTCCTCTGGCAGACTCTCCTTCTTCTCCTCTTTTTCTTTCTCCCTTTCCTCCCCTTGGTTGGCTCCGACCTCGGCCTCCACCTCGGCCCTCTCCTTCGGCATTTTCTCTCTCTGCCTTCCTCCCCTCTCAATGCTGATGTATGCATCAGTGTGTGTGTATTCCCTGTTACTAAGTTCTGGTGTTATTGTCATCTCAGCGGCTTCTTGTAGGACTGCAGCGGCTATGTTTCCTGTGGCAACACACAAAGTTCAAGTAGAACAAAGATGACACATAGCCAGCAGGACAGTCTTTGATTCGGGTATTAACAGTTGAATAGAAGTGATAATTATGGATATTTCAATACAAAAAACACTGTAATTAACATATTTTGTGAAATCACTCTCCGCCACGTAGACTCGTCTACTTTTTAATTTACTTCCCAAATTTCCAAGAAAGATTTTTGAAAATTTCCCGAGAATCTGCCTCAACTTGTTGTTCTTAGATTGTAGTTTGTCTCAGCGAAGACAGCAACAGTAATAGCATAGTGAGAGAAAAGGGTTTTCTCCAGTCAAGCACAGTGAGTCACACCATGCACTTACTTTTCTTCATGTCACGTGATTACAAAGGATTACTGATGATTGATCATACTGTCGTGGAACATCTTGTATTTCTACCTTTTAATTACTTTTTCAAAGACAAAAAGCAGAAAAACAAAACAAACAAACAAATAAACCTCTATATTCTGTTGGCATGGTGTCAACCTGTGTATATTTGGACAGTTATACGTGGCAATAAGTGAAGTACAGAACATCGTCAAACAAGAAAATGGATATGCAAAGTGCATCTCTATGAGTTTTAAACAAGTTTAAGTGTTTCTGGATTTATTTGTTTTGCATGAATAGTTTTTGACAAAAATGTAATCATAGTATATTTTAAATATACCATCATGCATGTATATATACTTTTGCACTTGAAGGTGTGTGTACCTGCCGTCGGTGACTCTGGACTCGGGGTCAGTGGCTCCTGTGTTGTCTCAGTGGATGCATTTCTCTTTGGCTCCTGCAAAACACACACACACACACACACACACACACACACACACACACACACACACCAACAACAAGAACAATGTGTTAACAAAACATAATTGCTGCAGCTTTCGGCATAAACTGACCTGGGTGTAATACTTCTTGTCGTATGAGCTTTACTGTACAGTACTCACTCCCTGTGACTCAGTTGTATTCAGTTTGGCCACCTGCCTTCGGAGGCGCTGACACTCCCGGTACTTCTCCTTGTAGTGCTCAGCAGCCATGTGAAGACGCAGCTTCAGCTCCTCCACCTCTCTCTGCAGCTCCGCCTCTGCCTCTGACACCACCATCATGCTGGGTGTCATCTCCCCACTGGTCCCAACACCCTGAGAGAGAGAAGGAAATGTGGAGGACATTTTGAAAAAAACATTTTCCATGTCCTGCTTCAGAAGTCCCTCAGCTCTTGCCAAACATTGCACGGAAAGTGAAACACTGACCACTTCCTTCTGTGCAGTGCTCCTCATGCGGTCGAGCTGGCTCTCCATGCGTTGGCACTCGGCCTGAGCATCAGCTAGACTGGCACGGAGCTTGTCAGCTTCCATACGGGCGCGATACAGCTCGGTCATCGTGTGGTCACGGGCGCTGGCTGAGTCACGGAGCTCCGAGGCCAGCAGGGAGGCTTGCTGCCGGGACGCCTGAAGCTGCTCCTCTGCCTGACGCAGCTGCTCACGCACACGGGCCAGATCTGCCTATAAAGACATGTAGACGGACCATATATGTGTATAGATGAACTGATTTTACCATATAGACACACACACACACATACGGGTGTACAACCACTGCTACCTTGTCAGCCTTGTGTGCCAGCAGCTCTTTCTCCAGGCTGTCCCGCTGGGCAACGCAGAGCCGGAGCCTGTCCATCTCCTCCTGGAACTGAGCAATGGTCACCTCCCGGTTCAGCTCCACCGCCTTCAGCATCTGCAGCTCCGCGCTCAGCTTAGTGTTCTCCAGCTCGGTGCTGCGCAGGTGGGCCTGCACATGGGACAACACAGAGAGACAGAAAAAAAAAAAAAATGCAAAGGTCGGAATTAAGACTCAAACGGGCTGTTCGTTCAAAATGCACCTTTTAATTTATCCAGCCTTTGAGCTATGAAGAGCTTCCTCACACCTTGTAAAGGTCTCTCTCATCCTTCTCATTCTTCAGCTGGCTCTCCAGACCGTCTCTCTCAGCTGTCAGTTTCTTCAGACGGTCACGCAGGCTGTGAAATATAATCAACACGTTTTGTACGGCTATCATGCTCAAACCAATCCACCGGCATCATTATATTACGGTACACTAATTCTCTGTTCAATGGCACTATGTGTATACATAGGTTTCTCAAATTATCAACCACAACCCACTGACTGTTGGTTAAATCTGTTTTGCTTGGAGACCTCCCATTGATCATCTAAGGGGATTGAGAAATACATTTTACTTTGTCAGGCAGAAGTTATTTTTTTAGGCAATGGTTTGTGCTTTGTGTTATTTTTTCCACACAATGTAGACAAGTGGAATGATGAAGATGTTGAGAAAGCAGAAGGCTGGCAAGAACTCCTCCTCAAAGTTATTTACACAATCACATCCTCAAAGAAGCGGATGACTTTTGGATGATTGATGGTCATGTGTTAGCATTCTCCACTCACCAATCCAGCTCCGTCTCCTTTTGCAGGCCTCTCTGGGTGACTCCGAGCAGGTCCTCCTCCAGCTGGCGGACCCGGTCCGTGGCCTCTAACAGCCTCCGCCTCACGTCCTCCCTCTCTTCTGACAGGCCCTGCGACGAGCGCAGCAGCTCCTGCGGGACAGAGAGGCAGCTGTGGATCACGGTGACAGGCGCTGCAGCCAATCACAGCGGCTAATTCAGCAGGCGCAACTTGGCAAAGGAGAACGAATGCGGAACAAAGACAGGAACTTGTGCAACACTTATGATCAATCACAGATGGTGACATTTCATGGGACGTACCACGGTCATGTTGCACAATAGTACGTTGCATGTGCCATATTTTTGTTTTCATGCCACTTTATTAGGTACACCCATATAAAACTAAAGCAGTCTACTCCTTTAAAAATCCTGCCCTCATGAAGGTTAGAATGTTTAGTTTTGGTTTAAAATGTTTAAGATTTTCCGCTACCGGAATATTATTTTTGCACAAATATATTTGATAAATATTTGCAAAAATTCATGTATATGGTCAAAGGTATTGTAACACATATCTTCATTTTTAAAACTTGTTTTGATTTATTTTTTTTAAATAGTAATTGAACTGTTCCCTACCTCTATAGCCTGTTGCTAGTGCAGCTGTGACAGTCTTACCTTCTTATCCCAGATCTCTAGTTACAAATTCAGACTGACGTGAGCCCTTTGAAGGACTCAGAACATACACTCAGAGGCTGAAGTTATTGATCAATTGTAGTATCCTGTGAAAGCATGCAGGACCAACCTGTCTAGTATCAGTGAATTCCTTAAAACAAATTCCTGGTGGGGCACAACAGATCCTATAAGGTTTGTCCTCCCGGTGTGGAAAGGCCTTGTTTGAACTTGCTGCTAATCAGCAGTGAAGGATGCTAAATCATCCATTGCTAATATTGGTTGTGACAGAACAACATTCCTCTGAACACACCTATTCTTTTCTATATCACACACTCACACACACACACACACACACACACACACACACACATGGTTACAGAAAGACGGAACACAAAGCTTCAAATTCAAGGGCATATGGAGACAGACGGATAGCAGAGAGTACAGCCATCAGTCCACACCTGCACACACCAATGCATACGCAGGCCTGTCACCCCCTGGGCAATTGCTCTGCGTAGATTACTGTATGATTTTTACGGCTGGCGTTCGGGAAGCACTTTAGCAGTGCATAAAGACCTTATAAAAAGTGTACTCGTAAAATTAGCGGCCACAAAATATGTACTTATGTTTTCATGTTAAACTCAGGATATTTTCATCAGCGTGGCACGAGCTAACGCACCTACTGTAAATGTAAAAGAGACACCTCACACAAGTCGTATATATCTACAGATGGACATGCCTGTTGAATGAAAAGCAGCATGGTAATAACAGTGTGTGTGTGTGTGTGTGTGTCTGTGTGTATTACCAAGTAATTTATGGCGATTTTGTCCTTCGTAAAAAGAGCAGCGGACTAACTCAAAGCAGGCTGCTCTTACTCTATGCCAAGACCGGAGCGCTGCACTAGGGGGCGATAAGAGACTGGATTCAAGCCGACAAACCTCAAGTTTCAGTGTTTCGCCTCTCCTCCTCCTCCTCCTCCCCCCCCCCCTCTCTCTCTGCTTTCCATGAGTTGACTGGTTTTAGGCATGTGTGCCAAGATACTGCTTATCATATGAGCAACTCATCAATTACAAAATCAGACATCTGACTCATCCTGGTGAGTGACTGAATGGGGGGGGGAGAGAGGGAATAGAGTATAAAGTAGATGACATCGAGGTAGAGGTTAACTTGATTTCTGATCAATGTTCCCACATGTGTTTTTATTTACCTTGCTTCAGCAAAATACATTATAATAATATTCTAATGCCAACAAAACCCTGAAATGGAAAATAAAATTGGGAGAAAGAGAGTCAGGGACAGACGGACAGAGAGACAGACAGGGAGAAAATAGACAGTGAGAAAGCAGTGGCCACTGAATCGCGTGACTGAGTGGTGTTTGTCCCTGAGGCTGGGCAGGGCTTTTTTCAGGCAGGCGGTTTTGCGGACTACCCTCCTCTCATTCCACACACAGACTAAAAGGGTTTGCAAGCGGGTGGCATAATGAGTGTGTTTGTGTCTGTGTGTGTGCTCTTGTGTGATTGCACATTAGAGGGGCCCTGTGGTGTGGAACCTGAATGTGAGTGTGAGAGTGAAGTGGGGGGGGGGGGGGGGGGGGGGGTGTGTGTGTGTTTGCGCATGAGCTTGTGTGTGTGTGTGCGCGCGCGTGCGTGTGTGTTTGACGTCATGTTTGTTCACTCTGCGGTCGCGATGGCATCGTCCCTGACGCCAGATGCCCAGGAAAACAGCGTCCCAATTCCGTTCTGGCCCACTGACTCAGGTCGTTAAAGAAGGAGAGAAAGATTGGCATGCACACACACACACACACACACACCAGCACACACACACACTGCCGCTCTTTGTGTGTCTCTCAAACATGGACACAGATTATTCATAAATTCGGGTCTTTGAAGTTTTCAGACCTGTGATCACTGGCGAGGAACCGGCTCCACACACACTTGTATGCAAATAGGGACAGTCTGCCTATGTACACACTTACAGACAAATAAAACACACTGAAACTCTCAATGATGTTGTCAGAGCCCTGTTTTGTGGTTATGTAATATATCTATAGAACTTTTTTAATTAATAACAGCTACATTTTTTGAGCGATCATTTTTGTATCTATTAGGGTTGACTAGATGATGATCTCCTCTGGTATGAGGAGAGGTTGGACAGAGTTTACTCTGTCCAACCCATTTCTACGCACGTAGAAAACGGTAGTCTTTGACCTCCCGACTCCGAACTGTTTTGTTTGTTAAAAGTGAAGACAAATAATCTGAAATGAAGGCGACTGTGATTTGGACAGTTTCACACGCGAGATAAGAAGTGTTTAAAAGAAGTGTAAAAGACACAGTCTACCACCGTTGTTAATCTCAATGTATTCACAAACTGTATCTGCTACATCTACACACTACAGTGCGTTGTGTGCCATCACTCTTTCTGACCTGGTTGTGTGTCCGCAGCAAGCTGCACGTCTCCCTCTCCTGCTCCCTCTCCCTGGCCAGTCGTTTCTGCTCATCCTGCAGCTGCCGTTTCTCCTCCTGAAGGAGGCGCATGGCCTTCAGCAGCTCCCTGCGCTCCTGCTGCGCCTCCTCCACATGCTGCCAGGCAGGAGGGAAGTTAAGTGTAAAGAGAGAGAGAGATAGAAGGTGAGGGTGGCACCTGATTCTTGAAGATTTGGGTTGCTTAAGTCACTTCGTCTTGTTCTTTTAGTGCCCCTGTCTTGGGACAGTTACAGTCATTTTGAAAACACTGGCAAAATGCTGTAAGAGGCTTAAATGTTCAGAGTTTTATATAGAATTAAATTTGTGTTGTGTGATATATTTGTGCAGTGTATCCATTAATGGCAAAAAGGAGGATTAACTCTCCACAGTCAGGTACAGAACACAACCTCTGGATCCGGTAGAGATCTATTATCTTCCTGTAGGACACTTAAATGGGGGCCAAGACCCGGGTAGACGCCTTTATCTGGCATACCTCTAGAAGGCCGGTCTTGGTGGTGACGACCAGTATGTCCGAGTTGCTGTCGTCCTCGGTGACAGTCAGAAGCTCCTCTGTGGGTGTGGCTGACCTGAACTGGAAGGGCGTACTGGCTCCTCTGATGTCACCAACATGTGTGACGTAACAAAACTGGTAGAACTCTCCGTCAGATTTAGGAACATAATAACCTACAAAGAGATAAAGGGTGTGTAATCTCTTTTTTGTTTTTCATTGGACTTAATATTCATTTAAATCAGGTAGTATACAAGATAGCATGACAGCACGTAAATGTATCGCAAAAACATGCACACAATATTTCCATAGGTGACACATCATTTATACGTGCTTATATTTCAGGCAGCCCTTTGCTACACTGAGAGAGCTCACTGCAGTGCATCGGGGACATGCTCGGCTTGGTTCTCAGGGACGGAGGAGCAAGTACAGAACATCCAGCAGCCAACCGATTTTACTGACTACTGACACACCACAGCACGCTCTCATATTTTCACTGTGTAATATCTGACTGTTCCAGGACCCAGTAAAACCAGTTTGCAGGCCATCAACCTGTGTATGTGTGTGTGGTTTGAGTGGTGCTCAGGTCCCAGGCCGCCGCTTGCGGTTGTGTTCCCTTATTAAATAAAAGTGCTGGTTTTTATGCATGCCGTAAAATGAAAGGAGTTGCTTCGGAATATCCTAGGTCTGCATAGTGGCTTACTTAGAGTATGTGAGTGTGTGTACCTTGAAACACCACAGTCCTGTGCACAGTACTTCCTGGTTCGTAGTTTTCAGGCATAGGAGACCAAAGGAAGGTGTAGTAATCTCTGGCTGTGTTCCAACCCACCTAAGGATGTAAACAGCAACCAAAATGTTGATCCACAACAACAAAAGAGTGGACAGTGTAGATGTATATATATATTCATATTTCGCATTACCTTTACCATTTCTTTATTATTAGATTTTTAAAAAAACACAGTGAATGAAGAAAGCTGTGAGTACAGACAATGTTCAAGGCAAGAATGGAAACATTTAAAACCGTGCCCCCTCACTCTTCCACACACCTCCTCCTCTTCTCTCACTCCCCTCAGTTCCTTCCCCTTTTGGGCTCACAAAAAAGAGGGGCAGTGGAGGTGTGAGAATAGGGTGGGAGAGCAGGGGTGTACGTAGCTTTGAATGCGTGTACACATGCGCAGACTCGTGAAATGGCAGAGAACAACCAACGTGGAAATGAGATGGGGGGGGGGGGGGGGGGGGGGGGGGGGGGGGGTCGAAGAAAAGGGTGAAAATTTTACACAAAATGCCAAGGGAGATGTAATTCTGTGGATTTCATGTGTTGTGAGGTGACAGATGATGAAAGAGAGTTGTGAACATCATAACACAGGTCCTGCGTCGTAAATCTGTCGTGCAAAAACCGCAAAAAAAACTCTCCCTGTCTGGGCTGCTTTCGCATATTTTCAACTCACATGTGGAATACATGTTTGTGACGTTGCATAACTGCACTTCAGCTGTGGAGAGCTCAACCACCTGGGGGCTCTTCGGGGCGTTTTAAACGTTGTTTAAAATGGAGAAAGTTTCTCCTTTGGACAGCTGCCATGTAGCAATCAAATAATATTACAGTTTAGGCAGTTGGTTGACGACGATATACTGGAAATTATAGGATGGAACACTGGGAGGGACAGAATATTTTTTTGAACCATGTTCACATAAAACACATTTCTGCAGGTAAATACTTAAATAAACAATCAATCAATCAATTAATCTAAGGGGGGGGGGGAATATATAGATAATACAAATATGGAATAGGCTAATACCCAACAACAGTAAATCAACCGAGCTCCTCAAAACATCTGTCAAAATTTAGATAATGCTGTTGCATAAAACATAATTGCAGTGTGTGCCTTATCAAACCATTACACTCAGTATAACGCTATTCCAAACAAATGGTAATTGTCAGTGTGGAATCCTGGGCCAAGTACATTCTTTCCACATCCAGCAGTATCTCGGTGAGAGGCTGGGCTCCTGCGATGGACACCTGCCAGGTTAGCTTGTGTGCTCACGTGTGTTTGCTTAAGACAGAACAGACATAAATTTTTGCTAATTGCAGAGTGAAGTTGACTGACATTTTGTTAGGTATGGTGACATTCCAAAACAGGAGTGATGTTATAAAATAATCACAGGCAAAGCAGCTATCAATCACGCAGCCATGGTGTAAGGGAACAGCACGATGACACTTTAATTATACACTCACACAACGGGTTTCTCCCGGCAGACCCAACAAACATGCCACAACCGAAAACCTCCAAAGGGCTTTTTAGGGAGTTGTGAAAGTGTGTGTGCATGTGTGTTTAAAACCCAAACTTAACAGAGCTTTTACTGGAAAACAAATAAGTTCAATTTATCATGTATGGCACAATTAGTCATCATGCTAGGAAACAAAAGAAAAACCGTCACTGTACACTGTTGATGTTTACTGTGTGTACTGTTTGAGCGCACCTCCATTCTAGGAGCAGGCTTGGGTCTTTATTATTGTACTGTGGACATCTTCTGCCACTAGGGGGTGTCTGTGTACAACTCAAATGTACAGTGGCTGTCTGTGCAGTCTGAGTCATCCTCAGAGAGTCAGCTATATTGCTCAGTCTCGTCCTCTGAAACAGGTAACGCCTACAGATATGAAAGGTAAGAGAGAGAGAGAATGCTCTCTCTTTGAGTCATCTCTGCACAAAGGTATTGCCTCGGGGGGGGGGGGGGGGGTTGACAGGTGATTTTGACAGAGTTTCCAAACATCCTGACTTCAAGGCAAAACATAAGATTTCTTAGCAGTTGTTTGGTGGCACGAGTCCCGTTGTCATCACATGGGATGATTTGTAAAAGCACACAGAAGTACTGATCTCTTGATATATGTCCCACTGACAAAAAGAGGAAATAATCATGAGCTGAATAGTATATATGCATATACACACAAACACACAGCCCAGATTTTGC
The DNA here is from genome assembly GCF_004355925.1 of Anarrhichthys ocellatus. Taxonomy (NCBI): domain Eukaryota; kingdom Metazoa; phylum Chordata; class Actinopteri; order Perciformes; family Anarhichadidae; genus Anarrhichthys; species Anarrhichthys ocellatus. Next base: position 3,630,507 of record NW_022280044.1, on the reverse strand, counting down.
CAGAATTAAATAGATATATCTATGAACACACAAAAAGACAGACGTATACGTCAAAAGGATTAAAGAAGCGTGGTCTGTGAGCGCCATCAAACAGCTTTCATTAGCGTGGATTACAACAATTAAATTTTCCAAATTGACTTTTTTCTTTTTTCCATATAAACACAGCGTCTTTATTTCCTTTTTAATTGAGCTGGTGGATTTGAAGTCAGTTCTTAAACAACAATAAAATGTTTGTCTTTTGACGTTGCGAGACATTAAGTTTCCTAGTTCACATTTCCTGTTAATTATGTGTGAGATTTGATGGCCTTGATAAAAGACCGGAGGAGGAGGTCGGTTAGCAGGAAGCAGAAGGAAAAACTGATGGAAAGACAGAGGGGAGCGAACAAGTGAAGTGGGAGGAAAAAGAGGTCCTAATAAGAATCAGAGTGGTTCATAAAGAGCACCAAATGTTTGCCCCCCAGCGAGACCTACTGCAACCAGCCCACCATGTACACTCTTCCTCTTTCCACAAGCTGAACAACCACACCAAAGCTTGTGGTGAGGTTTTAGGCATGTAGTGAAGAGGTGAACCATTAGTGTCAAGGCAGATGTATGTGTTAGTGTACCAGCTGCAAACCTATGGCCAATTAATAAAACCGTAACACATAATCCATCTAAGAAACACTCTGGTAATGGGCTGGGAATAGTTCCAATCTCTAAATATCTTCTTTGTAGCATAGCTGTGTGTGTGTGTGTGTGTGTGTGTGTGTGTGTGTGTGTCGTACCTTGAAGATGCCCACCCAGTCTTTGGGGTTGGGAGTGATGTATGGGGTCAGGGTGAAGCAACACTCCAGGGGCTCCTGGGGCAGGAAACTCTTCCCCACGTTCTGGAAGATGACGTGGGCAAAGTTGGACGTCTCCATCATGCTGACGCTGCTGCCCGGCGACGAGTCCACCACCTGGAATGATGACATTGTGTCCTGTCGGTCACTTCATTTGTCTGTAAGACAAAAAGAGCAGAGCACAGAGAAGCTGAGCATCACGGCAGAGCGAAAGTCACACTTTTAGTCAAACACACACACAACGAAAAGACAAATCAAGTCAAAATGTAGTCAAAGAGCAGGCTTCCTTCCAATGGCAAGATCTCTAGCATGAGTTCCCACACATTCTCAGACAATATATGGATTAAGGAAAAGACCAAGCAGAGGTGTAGCACATGTGCACAGCATGCACCAATTCAGGGCCGGGGTGTTTACCATATTCCTCTCTAAACACAAACAGAGGGGGTCATGAGCTGTACAGATTGTAAAAGCCCTCTGAGGCAACTCTGTGATTTGGGGCGTTAAAATTGATCTGACTTTATTTTAAATAATCACAGGACCTCAGTGTCCGTCTTAAAGAGCAAAACCTGCAACCAATCGTGTTGCAATATCTCATGACATGTATGACATTTACTACACAAAAAAAACTTTGTCCTTAAATGACACCAACGCCTGAGAAGAAGCGCTATCTTAGGCGTAAACATGAGGACATTCCACAACCTATGAGCCTTGTAAAGGGGTATAAAACAGATGAGCACATATTCAAGTTTGCATTACAGTTTTACCTCTGATGGGAGTATTATCATAGTGTGGTATTGTACCTTAAATTAAGAGGGAAATACATTATTTTACTTGTAAATTTTTGTCGTAATAGTGAGACAGAACTACTATGAAAACAGTGGTATAATGTGTCTTCTGTGGTTCTGGATGAGGTGGTGATGGCTTGGTGAGTCAGAGCCTTGGGCTTTAACGAGGCATATAGAGGACATGTGGTGTCCAGAGTGTTTGGAGCCTGACACATATAATACAAAGTCAACATATCTCTTTTAAGTTGTCTTCTGCAAGTCCCACAACTTTACAAAAACACAATACTGAATTAGATCACCCCGTACAGTGAAGGTTAGTTCTTTCACCACGTTGAACACCTCGCTAGTGTAGTAAAGGAGGTTGGATGCCAGTGTAACCATCCACCACTGTGACTAATTACCTTCACATTACACCAAGTTGACTTTTAACAGAGCATGTAGTGATGGTCACCAGTCGAGGAGGAGCAGGTGACTATGTGCAGCTGCTTGCAGGTGATGCAACCACTTCATCCATTCATCGTTTACAGGGGATAATAACACAGCTAACACAACAGACCTCTCTTGCCCTACACATTTCCATTCAACCCAACTCCCCGACGAAGATAAATGAAAGTAAAAGTGACCAAGTCATGACAGATTCTCTATTCAGCTAACCAGCTAAAAATAACACAACAGCCACAGTGGAAAACACTCGTTTTTTGACGCATCATCTTACACACAGCTATGCCACATTAAACCAGCTACCTCGGTTAGTCAGGATAACCTTATTTACGGAGGCTAGGCAGCTAGCATTAGCTTGAGAACAGGCCATGTCGTGTCAAGTCACCAGCTAGCTGAACGTGAGCCTCGTCGGTCAGCTAGCTTGCTGACACACACACACGAGAACACGGACATCGCAGGCGTGTATTTAACTTGAAATTGAAAGAGTACCCTTTTCATATGAATTCCACTTGCAAAAAACAGAGGGGATTTCTGCCGGACAGGCCGATGTTTTTGCCACTGTCCCCCGTTGTTGACAAAGCTCTGACGATGATGCGTCTCTTCCTGAAGGAGCAGATGATGCTGAACTTCCGGGATGCTGAGCAGCGTGATGCTGAGGATGCGTAAGGAGGAGAGACGACTGGAGAGAACTCAGATAATTACGTAACTTACTTAAAACAGTTGAGCAATCATATTCCCTTGCTTTGCATCCCTTCTGACTTACAACAACACCACATAATTAATGTGGAGATCCTCTGCAGTCTATGTACTAGTGTGTGCCGACTATATAATGACACAATTTATTGCAAAACAAAATACATATAATGCACAGGTAGTTGAATTGTTGTTAAATGTATAGGTTTTTACGTTTTTGTTAATTTAGAGTGGACACTGCACACACAGATACGGCTAAAGGGCATTAGCTAAAAACCACAGGATGTCCCGCCCTTTGCCTCGTTCCCATTGGCTGCGGAATCTCACCGAGAGCTGCGATTGGCTAAACCCACAGTCAATCATACCATTTCAGTGGTGCTTTCCTGGCTTGACAGCTGTCACTGTACGCCGAGGTCAAGGGGAAAGAAGCATGGCTGCGTTGTTTAGAGGGTCGCGAAATGTATTGTTACGGTGGAATAAGCATGTGGACTTTGCTTTCGGTAACGTATACATGTCTATGTTGTCCGTTTTCTTGTGCTGTTGTTTCCCCCCCGTGTGTTGAGAGGAAACGGAAAGCGGAACAGTCTCTGCTCCAGCCTGTTAGCTATTAGCTTGTTAGCAATCTGAAGAAAGTATGGATACTTACTGCTCGTGCTAGTGAAGTGAAACAGTGGAGACACAATGTCCCCTGAGTGGACCACCTGGTGCGTGGTGTTCACTCGTGCAGTGTGGTGGACAATGTGCTTAATGAGCATGATGAAACGTGAAACAATGGCCAGCAACAAGCTAATGTTAAATACCAGTGATGTCCTGAGATGGGTAGTAAGATCTGTACTGAGCTCTGAATATGTTAGTGCACTTTAGGTGTTGTTATTGTCAATGCAACAATTAGTTCTTCATCACACACATGAACTAGTCTTGGATTGTAACATTGCCCACTCTGTCCACGCCTCCCTGCCCCTCCTACAACAGTTATGTTTTGTAAATCCGCAACAGTGGATATTAATGTGAATGTTCCTAATATGCTACTTTAAATACAGGGACCACTGATACTATATTACAGTTACTCTGGTCCTTTTGTCGCTTTATGTAATTCTCTTTTGTTAAAATAGTTTACAGGGACCTTCCTCCAAAGGCCCAAATACGGTGCTTTTCTCTTTTCCTTTAAAAGTAGAGGTGGTTCTTGTCCAAGTCCTGTTTCAAAGTCCACCGTAAAGTAATGCCAGCAACCACTTCAAATAGGCTGACATATCTGTGTGAATACATTAAGTCTTGTTGTTGTTGTTGTTGTTGTTGTTGTTGTTGTTGTTGTTGTTGTTGTTGTTGTTGTTGTTATTATTATATTAAAATTAATTTATATTTTTATCGATAGGTAATAGACAAAACTAGTGGCCAAGTATGCTGTAACGGACTGAATAAGCAATTTAAGCTTTAACAGACAAGTGAAATGTATAATCAGCCTTAAGTGTGGGAACAATGGACCTCATGCAAGAACATAACATGTGCCTCTGGAAGAAGCATTTGTCATTTTAGTGTATCGCCTTGAAGGAACCGTGAATAATAATATTCCCGGAGTAATAGCAATCTGGTGTCTACTGTATACGTTGAAGGGTTGGTTGATTTTAAGGTTGGGCTTTCTGTTTGGGCTTCACTATCCAGACCTAATCCTGTTGTTGTAGTCTGGCTGGTTCACTGCCAGAGTTTCCACTCTATTTAGTATCCGTTAACCTGGCTGGACCTTGACTGAGCCATCAGTGTTTATTAGCCTGGCCAGACTGCCCAAAAAGCTGGTCGTAACTTCTAACAGAAATATTGTCTTTGTTGTCACTGATTCTGATGAGAGCATTTCCTCCTGGAGAGCAGTCCAGTTGCTTATCGCTGCCGTTTGACCTGACGTCATTAGCCATAGCGTTAAGTTTTTCATAGCACTGCTCATAGTGGAAAGTAGTCCTGCCTTCATTGTATGTCAGGCACTTTTAATCCCCTCTGTGTTACATAAACATACCTTGCATTCATTACGTAAGCAGAATCAAGCACATTTCTTACATTGAGGTTTGTAACATGCTTGTATTGCTCTGAACAACGAGTCTCCTCACACCTCTGAAGGCGTCTTTGTTGTCTCGTCCCTCAGTGTCAACGCGATCAATGGCCTCAAAGACACCAGTGGGGTTTGTTGGTCTGGGAAACATGGGCAGCCCCATGGCCAAAAACCTGCTAATGAACGGTTATCCTGTTATCGCCACTGATGTCTTCCCTGAGTCCTGCAAGGAGCTGCAGGACCTCGGTGCCCAGGTAACACATCAGTCAGTAACCTATCACATATGGACTTTTGAACATTTAATAGATTGCAAATAATATATAACCTGTCAAATTTGGCATTAAACGGGCCAAGTCGGCCAAGATTACACACAGGCTTTTACCACCCATTCATTAAAACTCAGGGCAGTTTCTTTAGGAGAGCTACTAAATAAAAATGTGCCTCTGAGCTGATATGTTGTCATAAAGAAGAGCTATAATACATCCCATTTGTTCATGAAGACGCTTTATTGTGTAGTTGATGGGATGATATTGTGCAATATTCAGGTCGTAGACTCTCCCGCAGAGGTGGCAGAGAAGGCAGACCGCATCCTCACAATGCTACCCTCCAGTCCCAACGTCATTGAAGTCTACACAGGCCCGAACGGCATCCTCAAGTAAGTCAACTTTACTGTCACAGGCTCCATTTGTGACATTCCTGCACCCCAAACCTACCTCTGTAAAAACTATAAGAAAGGAACGGCACCATTGCGGCGTGTTTAACGAACAAACGGATTATGTTATGCACCGTACATGAAGTGTTAATGGTTTTTGTCTTGCCCTCTTCAGGAAGGTGAAGAAGGGAACCCTGTTGATTGACTCCTCCACCATCGACCCTGCCGTCTCAAGAGAGATGGCAGTGGCTGCAGAGAAGATGGGTGCAGTGTTCATGGACGCTCCGGTGTCAGGAGGTAACGTAATACTTTTTGAGTTGCTGTCGTCAAAGTCCATCTCGGTATATTTGATTTTGTTATTTTCCGTGTCGCTTGACCTTTGTAATTTGATGTCTGAAGGTATCGCAGGCTTTATTTCTCTTTAGGAGCATTACCAACGGTCAGGCATTATAAAAGGAATTGAGAGTAGGTGACGGTATCAAAAGTAGAATCCGACTGCTCGTTTGTTCATTTGAGAATACCCCTGACTGTGCTAGGTCTCTGACCCCTCAGCCTCACTTTTGAACTATCTTACACTCTTTTGTATATCTAAACTATGAACCTATGGGTTAGTGCTAGGACATGGGTTGTAATTACTGAGTGGGCCAGCCGGTAGGTGCCCTCTTGAGGTTTTATTGCTGCTTTTGACCGGGGGTCTTAAAGGCAAGGTTAAGGTTTTAAGTCCTCATTATGTTGGTGCTGTCTGCTCGTGATGGCTCCTTGACACAGCACAGGATCACCAGTCGTCCTTAATGGGCTGAGCCGCGGCAGAGAATCCCGTGTCAGAGCTTTTCATGTTGATGGAGCCGTAATGGCGGGTATCCCATGTTAGTGCCTTTCATGTCAGATAAAGAGTCATAAAGAGGAGAGAATCTGCCCTCGCATGGAGTGCAGGAGAGGAAAAGAGGGAGATAAGACATGAAGGAGACGCATCGCAGTAAAGCTGTCCATCTCTCTTTCTCACACACACACACACACACACTATTCTGTCGTTCAGGTATGCAGCTACGTCCTGCCACTCCTGCCCATGTGACTACTAACTCTGATCATTTGTTATTTGCTTTTTGTTGCACGATCTTTGGTTCATGCACAACACACGCTGTAGCTTCCGCCCTCGCCCAGACAAACACAGACTTGGCCCACACGTGCATGTTTACCAGCTGGCGTCTGCAGAACAGACCGACGGCAGTCCCCGAGATCAGAGCGTTAAACCCGTTACTCTCCCTTAACACACACACACTGTTTACACACTATAGACGGTGCACAGTTTGTGTGCGCTGTCCTCTGTGAAGGTTCTTCCTCTCCTGTCACTTAAGTAAGCCTCTTTTACTAGCCTGAGATGACCAATGATTTACCTGCTACCTCTGGCCTCTGCAACTATAGCTCTGCAGACACTCTTCTTTCTCACGCACACATCCTGCATGCACGCGGCCACCCATGTCACCTCGAGACACCCACAAGTCATATCCATACGTGCATACAGCTAGTTAAGTGCGGCGAAGATTCTCAGCAGAAAAGCACCATTTTGTTTTTTGAGAATCTGTTACAATTCTGATAATCAATTTAAGTACATTATGAAGCAAAAGTACCAAACATTCACTAGTTCAAAGAAAGTTCTGTTTAATATTATTGTGAATGGAAACTCTTTTTCGGTGATGGTGTGACCCTGATAAGCTTGGCTAACATACAGGTCGTGAATGACTATTTCAGCATGTGGCAACCTCATGGGAAATGGCTGAGACCTGTATCCCTCCATCCCCACATTTCCACTTCCCACATCTCTGGGTGGGACATGAGGTTACATGCTCTGTTCCAACCAGGAGATGGCACCCTCCCCAAATAGGGCATTGTTCTCCTTATGAGGTTTGTGAGTCTGTGTGTGTGTGTGTGTGTGTGTGTGTGTGTGTGTGTGTGTGTGTGTGCAAGAGGGAGGGTGACAGCAGCTCAGCTCTGCAACCAATAGTACTCTCAATGGTCCTCTTGTTAATACTGTATGTCCTCAAATGAAACACAATACAACATAAAGGAAATAGAAATTACTTCAATGCTCAATTTTAGTTTTTAAATAACAGCTGGCATCGTCTCAGACAGATCCCAGAGACACAATAATAAAAATATAAAATATGTATATTATATTTTATTAATATCATTCATTATATCGGTTGGATACACTTGAATGACTTGAGTTAAATGAAGGCATTGTCAATGTATGTTGTTCACTGAGGATAACAATACACTCTCAGTCTTAAGCAGTTGCAGAGAGAGTCTGCTCTTTTTGTGTGGTTTCAGCATTTGTTTTTGTTTTTCATTTAGATTTCTCTTTTGAGATAAAATTAATCCTAGTGTGTGTGCGTCACTAGAGGTTTGGCAGCCAACCCTAGGATCTGAATAGCGGAGTCATAACCCTTTTTCACTTTCTTCTCATGGGCATCTTGCTGGCTTCCATTCTTGCAATTTGACCAGCGTCTTGGCTTTAGCCCACACACACACAAATGTACATGCACACAAATGTACATACACAGTTGAGAACACGTTGCTGCATAGACAGTTATATTAGTTTAGACACTGGTTCCTCAGGCATGCTAACATTTGCTTGCACACACACTTCTACCACTGTCTGGTGTCGTTAAACGCGTCCGCATGCAAAGTTGACCCACAACAAAACGAGCTCTGATGTCACAGGCCCAGGGTGTTGGCACCGTGAAGGCAAAAATAGGAGGTCTGGCTAACAAGCGGCAGGGTCGTTAGCAGTAATTACCCAGAATGCCTGTGTTTGTGTCTGTGTGCCCATGGTGGGCTGCCACATTGCTAACGGACGATGGCTTTTTAAAAAAAAAAAAAAAAAAAAAAAAAAAGGCCCTAAAAACCTTTCGTTGTGTTTTTTCCCAGCGCTGGGAAAGTCGGCTATCGGTGCAAATGAAAGCAAGAAGGAGCTGAGCTGTTGTGGAACCATGGGCACTCTGGCTAATGTTACTTGTTTGCGAGGTCTTATAATCCTCAGCTAACTACCTCTTTAGGCTAAGTCTCAACACCGCTCTAATCATATCCGTACCACATCAACTGAAGCCTGAGTGCTGCAGTGTGTCATTTGCCGACAGTTTGAACGTCATCCTCCAGCCTGTAGGAGCTTGTTCAAACCAACGCTGGCACCAGTTCGTTCGTCAATCAACGCTGCCAAGCCGCTTCTTTGCTGACTGATATAGACTCTTGTTTCTCCCTCGGGGCACACAGGACCTCTGACTTCAGATGCATTCAGAAAGCCACTGTTAGTTTTTAGTTCACTGGTTGCCCAAAAGTGTATAGTTTAACATTTGAGCATTGAAAAGCTCATTCTTGAACATCTGTCCATCATTTTGTGAGCAGCCGTGATCTGATTTTATTCTGATTCATTTTGATGAACGATAGCGATCAGTGTGGAGCTCACTGACAGACGCATTGCATTTCCTGTGACTGCTTCATATTAAAAGTCAACTGGTCTTTTACCAGTTACATGCTTTTAATGTGAAACTGCAGCAACAGGAAATGTTGGGTCTCCCCCCCCCCCCCCCCCCACTGGTAATACTGCAAATATATAAATATTGCAATACTTTTATCAGTGTGCCATTGGCCCAATTACCATTGTGTTACCTCATTTGGCGATAGTGACTGAACATTTATTTAAGAAATATTACTTAAAAACAGGAAATCTTTTACAAAGGAATTATTTTGTTCCCGAATAAGTCACAAAATTAAATCTCAAAGTATTAACTAGGGCTGCTACTAACAATTAAAATGTCTAACAATGGTAAAAAATGTCACAACTTGCTTAAGTCTGAGGTGATGTTGCTGAGTAGTTTATCAATTAATAACAAAATATTTAAAGAACTAATCATTGCAACTCTGAAATCAGGACTGAAATGACCCCCCTTATCACTCATTCACTATTCCCTACTTCATAAACCTTTACCTATGTTGGCGCTCTACTGAGCAGTACATTGAGATTTTCTTTCATTCTTAAATGAAAGATAAACAAAGCAAGTCTAGTGGACTTGGTAACAAATACACAGACCAGTCTAACTTGTGCCTGTACAACCTGCCACTGGTATGTGTGGAGAGGAAGGAGCAGAAGAGCCCTGAGGGCCGTTTAGTGGAGGTTAGCGATGATTCTCTGACACCGAGTTCAGGAATCGGGTTGGATGGGCAGGGGGTGGTGCTGTCGCAGTCTGTCAAGTTGACGGCTCACCAGTACTCGACAGCGTCAGTGGTCCAAAGACTAGATTAGCATAACAAGCCTCTCACTGATGGGTTCTGGTGACATAGAGTGAATGGGAGGGAGGGTGTAGGGCGGTATAGAGTGACCAGGCATGGTGATGATGACGGGGGGCACTCTAGCCTATGCTCCAGATGGGGGTAGACCCACAGCAGCTGGGGACTGGCTCCCACATCTCTGCTCGTATGTCATCTGTTGTGTGTGTGTGTCTGCAGACACATAGTAAGCGGCGTATGAGCCTGACAAAAAGTCTGTCAAATGTAGCCCAAACGTCACACTGCATGTCACTCACCTAAAACTGAATTAGCATTGTGTGTGTGTGTGTGTGTGTGTGTGTGTGTGTGTGTGTGTGTGTGT
>NW_022280044.1:3613039-3620422 GCF_004355925.1 Anarrhichthys ocellatus | reverse complement strand
TGTGTGTGTGTGTGTGTGTGTGTGTGTGTGTGTGTGTGTGTGTGTGTCAGCCTAATTGGGGATCATTATTAACTTGCCTCTTCTTAGATGAGTCTCATCGGGGCCAGAGGAGAGGATTGATTGTGGACCTTTCCTGCTCCCTCCATCCTGTGTCACCTACCATTGACCAGCCTCTCCCCTATGGAATAGAGCGGTTACTGATGATGATAATGATGATGAGGGCTGGCCTGGTCAATGGACAGGCATTGCAAACTAAACCCTTAAGGCTTGTTGTAACATTTATGTCCAAGAAACTATGTCGACGCTCTCAACTGAATTAAATCTTCTTCCGTTCTGGAAGAAGTTTTTCCCAAAACCCAAAACTTTCTCCAGTCGATGTTCTCATGGAGTGTTTGTGAGCCGGATCAGTTCTCATGGCTCCGCACTCGTTAACTGAAACCGATTTTAAAGAGTCTGTTTTTAACATAACGGAGGAGCATTAGCAAAGTTGGCAGATAAACTGTTTCAAGTGTACTGATTTTTTTATATTTCTTTGTGTGTGAGCGAATTTAGTAAACGCACACCCTCTTTCTGTTTCATGCGTTCGCTCGGTATCCGTTAACCTTTTTACGGGGACTTTTTGGGGTTTTAATTTGTTTGAGAAAAAGATCTGCTCTGGGGTGTAATTATAATGCTGGACCACATGAGGCTGCGTTGTTGGCCTGTAAACAATCTACCCCCATTGGCTTAGACTTCAAGCAGTCAACTCCCATTGACTCGAGGCTGTTGGGACTATTAGGTGTGAAGGCTCTTTTCTGTCTGAATTACAGATGGTCAGCCGAGCCAAAACTTGACATGTGCATGTACTTAAAAACTTGTAGTATATTGCCAGAGTTTGTTTGTAGGAACTCCATTTGGACTTAAAGGTGTGACAGAAAATCAGGCATAGCCCTAAAATCTCTCCTGTTGTTCATGAAGTAAGAACAGTACATTATCATTTAGGAAATGGGGTGTTTGGAAGAGTTCTAATGATATAATAGGTTTTTACTCAAAGTGTTTTTCTGTATACTCTCTAGGAGAAAATAAGCTGGGTTGTGGCTCGTTGACAAATGCGTCATTCATTACGTGTGTGTGTGTGTGTGTGTGTGTGTGTGTGTGTGTGTGTGTGTGTGTGTGTTGTGTTTGCGTAGCCTCATACTCACAAATGTAGTATAATTTAAACCCACCACCAATAAAAAGTGCCTACTGGTTTACATGCGGCTCATAACTCCAAGACACGGCCTCAGAAGCTCCAACTGACGTCTTATTGGCTGCCGGCTCTGGGATCTGCACCTGTCCCTATTATACACAGGAACCCACACACTGATACTGCATGCACATATACACAGACATTCACACTTACTTTGCACATATACACACCACTTCAAAAAACAGCCCACGTTTGAAAGGTTATGAGTCTGTCATGAATTGCTTTGGTTGATTCTTTTGTGTGTAATGAAAGAAGTGCTAATGAATTGAGTGTTCACTACAAACAGGCCAAACCAAAGTTGTTTCTCTGATCTTCCTTTGCCTTCACACAACCAGTCTCAGCCTCTCATGTTCATCGTCGAAGCCTGCTGCCGAGCATCTGTCCTGACGGTGCCTGATTGCCTGCTTTTTAACTTGAACCTTGTTAATAGAGGAGATCAGATGAAGGAGGTTTGTGTGTCTTTAATTGAGTGGAAGTTAACTTGCTCGGGACGCACACAACTACAGATGCACACTCACAGACACAGATATACACTGTGTCGCCTCTCCATACTTCATATAACATATTGTAGGAGCCACTTTCATTCTCCCAAGCCTTTCACTCTGCACAGTACAAGCCACAGCGTGGCTCATTAATAGTCCAGCCAGTTTCTGCATACTCTGACAATAATTGCGTTTCGGGTTGAGGAGGTGGGCACCCACTACTTGTCTACCCAAAACTTGTGCCCTGGAGCTGGATGAGAGAAAGTGACTAAGGAGAGAGGTGGTTCTTTCCCAAGGGAATTACTTCCTGCTAGACATTACAGTGCCACGCTTGTCTTAATCCCTGAAAGAGGTTGCAGTATGTGCTGTCTTTACTCTGGTAAAAGTATATACTATATTCATGAAGTAGTATTTGCTGTGGCATTATATACATAACTTTATCCCTTATGGAAGTTTTCTTAGTATTTCCATCCCTCCTTACCTCTCCAGCCCTGAACCCTGTATCTTCTGTCATAGGTGCCACACACACACACACACACACACACACACACACACACACACACACACACAGTCCCCCCACCCTAGGGGGCGTTGTGCAGCGCTAACGATCCAGGACTGTCACTCCCGCTGGGATGGATGAGCCGGCGGGCCCGGCGCTCAGGAAGCCTCATTAGGATTCCTCTTTAATCCGTCTCTGACAGGACCAGTCCGAGAACGGGATGTCCCCACACACACGCGCTAGACGTGTACACACTACATAGACACTATGAATTGCACAACGCACGCAAACACAAATGCACTTTTGCCCATGCACAATGAACAGACTCACTGACACCCCCACAACACACACACACTGTTATGCTAATGTTGTGTTATTCTTCCACCAACAAGGATCTTCCATCATCCCGGTGTCACTACCTATAGAAATCCACTACAGATCATAAGAGCTTATTATGGGTGATTAGTTAATTTGAGGGAGGGAGAGTTGGGAGGGGGAATGCTGGGAGGTAGAAAGAGAAAGATCGTTTTTCTCTCTCGTCTTGCTCTTCTTCCTCCCTCTCTCTCTCATCTTGCTCTTCTTCCTCCCTCTTATTCTTTCTCTCCTTACTGAGATATATTGATCAGCACGTTGACTGTCTTATCAATAATCTCCTCTTTAGTCGTCCGCGAGCAGTGATCTCCCCTAATGAACCAGCACAGTTGTCACACTGCTCTCTCTGTTTTTGTCTGTGAAAGAGAAGCTCAGCCTGAGGCTGGGAAACGAGTGAATGAGATGTAAGAAATCAGAAGTGATAGGATGAGTCAAACTTTTACAACCAATGGAAAGAAAAACTCTGAGTTATTGTTTATCTATTGTTTTCCTCAAAATTATGTTGGCTTTGTCAAGTAAAAGTTTTCTGACTACTTCAGCACTGTGTGTTACACAGACGGTACACGGGATTGTGATCAAGCTATTTGGTCAAACAGACAATATCGGACAATCTCCGAGCTATTCTGCCACTAAATAACAAACGTCCTTATATGAAACTAAACTAGTTTCATATGAAGTGACAAGAACACGCTCAACATACGTTTGCCGTGGTCCATAGGCAGCTGCCGCAGCATGGGCTTTGGGCTTCATTATGTGGCCCTAATGACCTGCTGACAGCTCAACACTGACACTCGCACAACACACACACACATATACAGTGTGGTGGTACGGGCACCATCATACACTTTACAAAAGAACAGCCAATTAAATAAGGGGGAGGGTGAAAAGAGATATTTCTGTTTATCGGTCATAAATATACAGTAAGTCTCCTCTCTTCCTCTCCTCCTCTGCAGTGAAGTCTGATAATGTGATTTCAGCTGTTTTGTCCCCAGTAATTCCCTTTTAATTATTAACACTGACATTATTAGGCTTTCACTATTAAGAGGCCTTTCATTAGAGCCAGACGACACCCTAAAGAGACATTTGAAGTCTCTCTCTCTCTCTCTCTCTCCCTCCCTTTCTCTTCCTTTTTTCTGAGAACTGAAAAGTATGTTACTTTGCATGCATGATCGCAGCCTTTTGACTTCTTGTGTGTGTGTGAGAGAGTGAGAGAGCTCGGCATTGTATTTAGTTAACCCATATTTTACCAGATAAGAGCCGTTGAGAACAACAATCTCTTTTACGAGGGCGACCAGGCAGAGACTGCAGCATTAAACCAGAATAACTACGAGAAGACATGGAGGAAATACACTAACGTTTCAAAGATACCTACGGTAACAAGAACCAACCAATGAATTTATTATTGAGCTTATAGCAGCTTTGAGAGACAATTCTCTCAGACTACCACTACCGGCGGATTTCTGTGAAATAAAAGTGCAGATGTTTGATGTGTGGCGACTGTGGCTCAGTAGTAGAGCGGGTCATCCTTGATCATCATTGATGTGTCCGTGGGAAAGACACTTAATGACGAGTGTGGGTATGAATGGCACCTTGCACGGGTGTGACTGGGTGAAGGACGTGTATAAAGCGCTTTGACTGGTCGTAGGACTAGAAAAGCACGATACAAGTAAATTTACCGTGATGAGAGTTCACCCAGAATGGCTTTAAGAATGAACAAGTACCAATGATTGAGCCTACGAAAGGTTTGAGTAAAGCTTACAGTGACGAGTGAGGACTTTACAATTTGTAAAAAATCTCAGTGATTTGCATTATCTAGCTAACAACATGCAGATGCATTCATACAGATCAGATCATCATACTCAAGAACCGGTAAAAAAGTAGCAGAGATCAACGTGTGTGTGTGTGTGTGTGTGTGTGTGTGTGTGTGTGTGTGTGCGTGTGCGTGCGTGCGTGCGTGCACACACACACAGCATGTGTATAGCAGATTTCATTATGTTAACGTTTGGGGCTAATCAATGGAGCATTAAAGGGACATTGCAGAGGAGACTCAGGCCGGCTGGGTCCAACCCGAGAGCTGAAAAGGGGTTACTTCTGCATTAAGGACCCTGTGGAGTGGGCGAGGGGGTTGGGGGGGGCGAGGTTGCCTCCCACAACATGGCACGCTCCTTAAGCCATCAGGCATGGGGAGGGACGCCTAATTGAACATGATAAAGTGTAAAGTTAATTACCCCTCACGCCTGTCACCGATACCCCCATGAGGGGGGCTGGCCTCAGGCACAGCTGTTGGGGTGTGTGTGTGTGTGTGTGTGTGTGTGAGAGAGAGACACAGAGAGACAGAGAGCAAGGGTGACAGGACAAAAGGCAAGGGCTCCCACGAGAGTTGTGCAGAAGATGATGGCAACAATCGGCTTTTAAAGATACCTCTGTCCCTCTGGTGCACCACTACTTAACACGCCTGTCCCACTATGAGTCCAACACACACACACACACACACACACACACAGAGAGAGTAAAGTGCACAGCTGACCTTTTAGACGCAGTTAGTACAGTCGTTGAAACAGTCAAGTGGTTGATATATTATGTTCTTTTGTCTGGCAAATCCATATATTTTAGTTGGATCCACCTGTTTACTTGTGCTCAGTTACAATACGATTCGTCTGCACTTTTTTAGTTTAGTCAAATTGAACTCACTCTTCAACCGTGTATACATGTGTGTCTGTGTTGGACCATTTCAGAGACTAGGGATGGATTTGTTGAGTGTGTGTGAACTATTGACTCAAGCACAGTGTGTGTTCACCTCGGTTAACCCTCAAGGCTGAGTGTGGACATGTGTTTTGTGTTTAGGTGTCGGGGCTGCCAGCATGGCCAAACTGACCTTCATGGTGGGTGGAGTGGAGGAGGAATACAACGCTGCACAGGAGCTGCTCACTTGCATGGGAGCGAATGTTGTCTACTGTGGACAGGTTGGCAATGGACAGGTAAAGACGCAAACACACACACACAGAATTTATAAACATTCTACAAAAATGTGTATGAAATTGATTTTGTCTGCAATCCTCAAGGAGACCATTAAACCCACAATTTTCTGTTTTTAATGGTATCTCACAGAGATCTTCAGCTTTAGATTTTGCTTCACAGACGGCTCTGAAACATAAAGAATATCCTGAATATTAAACTATAACTTGTTTTAAAGTAAATAAATCGTGCAGTATAAAGATTTTGCCTAACTAATACAGGAATGTTCATTCAAAATGTTAAATATATCCTCAGGGAGCCACTGTTGAGGCACATTCACAAGTCTGTTCTAAAGCTGGATCATAAGGATTTATGTCTCATGTACCTTTTTTAAATGTATCCATATTCTATATTATGGGTTGTCTTGCAAACCTCCTCGTATACACACATAGTAAAAGTGCCTTTTCTGCTTTCTTGTCAATCTTCTCTAGGCAGCGAAGATCTGCAACAACATGCTGCTGGCCATCGGGATGATTGGGACCGCAGAGACCATGAACCTTGGCATCAGGTATAGTCAGCTAGTGCTGTGTTAAGCTGCTTCCTACCTGTTATCCTGAAGGGAAACGCAAGGATGAAACACTACATTTACATGGGAAACGTTATCCAACTTAAATGTATACTAAGCTAGCCTTTAAATAAAATATATGAGCTAGTAATCACAATATGTTGTAGCCCAGCGAGGTGTTATTATATTTTTTGTAACTGCTGTTCTGTAGATCCAATGGGGATCATTTGGTTGTAATCACCATGAACTTACAAGTGTCACGTTTGAGGCTTCTACATTTTAGCCACACATGAATTTGGCTTCGACCTAGCCCTTAGGTGTGTGTGTGTGTGTGTGTGTGTGTGTGTGTGTGTGTGTGTGTGTGCGTGTGCGCGTGCGTGCGTGCGCACAGGGGCCAGCCCCGAGTCAGGAGCCGCCTCTCCTGGAGAGAGATGGATGAGGGGGTGGAGCCACAGACTCTGATTTACATCTGCTGATTGAGCTCTCACCAGTATCCTGTCATAACCCTGTCACTGAACACTGCCTAGAAAACCCATCGTTCATCATGGCACAAAGGCTGAGAATTATGGGATATGAAGTTTTTTGATATGGCTTGAAATATCTGGCTCACCCAAGGATTCAAGAACAAGCAGATCTTAGCAGCCGGCTCTCCTTATAGTGCAGATTTCCTTCAGAATCTCCGAGGCCTACACATCAGTTATTCCCCACACGGATGAATTTACCTGAGCCATCAGATTAGTGTTTCACCTTAGAAGTGTGAATTTATTATCTACTTTATTTATACATATCCCTGTCAATAATAGACTGTTTCCTCTGTTCATCGTGATACTATTATGGGTTTTTATGGGTTTTGCAACATAAATGGTGTGTGCACCCAGCTGGGGGGTGTGTGTGTGCGTGCGTGAATTGCTCTTCTCACAGTGCAGCTGTGTTAGTGCTGCTGATTTATCTGTGCTGAGACAGAGGAGGAAAATTGGCATGAGCAGTTGCACATAAATCCCCCACAAGGCCTCTGAAATATGGAGGCATTAAGGGAGCAACACAGATTTACACATTGCCACACTGTCTCTGTTACACGCGCACACACAGATTTACATCCACAGACACTGAAGACAGCAGTTTTTTACCAAACTACAACAGCTTCTGCTCACATCATTATAACATATGCCTATGCATCCCTTCACTTTGAATCTCAATTATTTTTTTTACATGCAAAACTGACCCATTTTCACTTTTGTGTGTGTGTGTGTGTGTGTGTGTGTGTGTGTGTGTGTGTGTGTGT
>NW_022280044.1:3600852-3613029 GCF_004355925.1 Anarrhichthys ocellatus | reverse complement strand
TGTGTGTGTGTGTGTGTGTGTGTGTGTGTGTGTGTGTGTGTGTGTGTCCCCTTTACTAACCAATCTCTGGGGCTTTATTATAGGGTTTGACAAAGACTGTCATCGTTTAGAGAGAGCCCACACCCGTAAATCTCCCATGCTGCATTGCGGCCCATCCTCTTATGCAGAAAGGGCGCTCTCTTAGGCGCATGTGTACAGACACACACGCACACAACACAGTCTGACACAAAGGAGACTGAGCACTCACAGCCAATTTACAGGAAAACGGCAATAACATTTTATCATGCTGGACTTGGGCCTGATAGAGCTGCCCTTTCTTCAAATACGTGTATGTGTGTTTCCCCTTACCTGTGTACACACACAGAGAGCTCTGTTCGTGGAGCTAATTTGTTGATCTGAGATGGAAACTCGGGCCGTCTCCAACGGAGCGTGGCGTTCTCTTAGTGCAAGGAATGGCCACGCATGACAATTATGAACACACACACACACACACACACACACACCCTGCCTGTCTGCCGTCCTCACTTTCCCTCTCTTTCGAGTTTTCTTCCCCGTCCCTATTTGCTGTACCTCCTCATTTTATTATTTTCTTTTAATCCCTTCATTTCTCCTCTGCCTGCTGTAATTTCTGCACGCAGCCGACCAGTGAGTGGAAGAGGGAGACGAGAAGCTGCAGACAGTAGCAGCAGGGATTTTAATGATGCACATGAAGATGAGAGGAGAGGCGACTGGCCCAAGAAGGGATATGAGGCTTTAACGGCTTACAGTTCACCTTGCACGCCTGTGTACCTGCACTCATTCATGCATACAAAACATGCATGTCTCCAGTAGGAACACGCATATTTGTTCCTTTTTATAAGGAGAACAGGAAAAAACGAAGGACAAAACACCCAACCCTATGAGACGTAAAAAGATTTGCCACAACAAACATGAACGCAGACACGCATCTCTCCTCCTTAAATGGATTGTGAGCATATGTTCCGATGACGATTAAAGTTGGGTGATAAACTCGCTTGTTGCCTCTATAAATGGGATAGTAAAGGCGTGTGTGTGTATGTGTGTATGTGCTCGTTAGCTCTTTAATGTAATAATAAATGGGGAACAGGTTGGGCTTCCTCTCCTGTGGCATCAAACAAGGACGAGAAGCTAATCGCAATGAACTGCACCTGCTAGAGCTCCCCAGCACATAAACTCCTTCCCTTCTTTTCTTCATCTCTCTCTCACATTTCTTTAATGTGCAGTGGCATCGCACAGCAACACGTTCGTATCTTTGTGTTTTTATCCATGTCAATCTTGTTAAAGCGTGACATGTCGTCTTCTCCACGCAAATTACCGCAGGCGAGGAACAACACCACTGCGTCAGCTAATAACCGTGTGTGTGTGTGTGTGTGTGTGTGTGTGTGTGTGTGTGTGTGTGTGTGTGTGTGTGTGTGTGTGTGTGATGGGAGCAGGAGGGGAACTTCATTGATTTATCGTTAACAGAGGACAACAGCTCCCCGTCAGCGTCTCTGGCCGCTATAACAAACGATCTGCGCGCTCGGACGCGCTTTATTGTAGCTCAGCCAGTAACCTTTTCAGCTGCTGACCCAGAACGCAGGGAGGGGCTGCCTGCCTGTGTGTGCGGAGAGATGGGGGGGGGGGGGGGGTTGTGTGCGATGTCAAACATATGTCCCCCAGAGTCCTCAGACAGGGAGGTGTCAGCAGGGAAGAAGGGGGGGAGGAAGAGGAGAAGAGGCGGAGGAGAAGCAGGATGGCGAGGATGCTTTCAGACGTAAACTAAAGAAGCCATCATGAGCGAGACTGCCATTAAAAAAAAAATTTTCAAGCTAAAACATATGTTTACAAACACACGCATGCATGCACACAAGCGCCACTTATGCCACATTTCCAAAACGGTTTGTTAAAAAAAAAAAAGTGCGGACACAAAAGAGGCGAAGGGAGGAGGGACAGACATGGAGAGAGCGTAAACTCAATTCACATTCTTAATTAGTTAGCAGACAGCTAATAAAAACTGTGGTAGTAATGGCAGAATGAGAGCCAGGTGGAGGGAGGGAGTGAGGCTGCTGGCCTTAAGGACCTATGATGGTTTAATAGTCATATTGAGAGCAGAATAGAGTTACAGCCCTGTAAGTAACAGTGAAGTGAGGCAGCCAGGGCTTGATGTGGTCCGCTTTACACTGGCCTTTAAACCGTTAATATACCAAAGCTGCACTACACAGACGTTGTAGTTACACCCTCTCTACTGTAATGGTTTCACTCTCTGCTCCTGTCTGTCCCTTTTTTCCTTTTTGCCTCTTCTTGTCGTGGCCTGGAGATTTGTATGAAAGTGGGTTGTTGCAAAAATGGGGCAGCAGGAGTAAGAGCGAGTGACAGCGAGGTTTATTGCTCCCCTGTGCTGCTTAACCACTTCTCCTCCTCCTCCACTTTCTTTTTTCATGAAAGAGGGATGATGAGCGATAGATGTGCTCTTAAACATCAATACTGCATTAGCCAGCATTACAAAGCCTTCAGCCATTAACATTGAGGAATGGTCACAGCCTAGCATAAGGTTCAATTGGGGTCACTACAAGCACCAGCCGCCCCACACCCATCTTTCTCCACATTTCTCTTTTTGATCTGTGTTGAAAATAAATTCCACAATCGCCGATCTTATATCCCGTCTGTCCCATTTCCTCACTGTTTCATAATTCCTCTTTCCTATTTTAACGCTACTGACAGTTTTCAACCTTTTCTCACAACCTCATCCTGAGTCTTCAGTGTGGCAGTAAATCTAATCCTTCAGTTTAACTGTTTTGTGCCACTGATTTACCCATGAATTCCCCTGTTGCCAAGTAAGGAGATACTGATCTTCTCCTTCTCCTTTTCCCAGACTGGGTTTGGACCCCAAGCTGCTGGCAAAGGTCCTCAACATGTCCTCAGGTCGTTGCTGGTCCAGCGACACATATAATCCAGTCCCCGGCGTCATGGAGGGAGTCCCCTCAGCCAACAACTACCAGGGTGGCTTTGGAACCACACTAATGGCCAAGGTACAACCTGCTCCATGTCTTTGTCACTTTTTTTTAATGATCCTTTTTATTTGGATTAATCTCTTGACTAGCTATTTTTGCTTAATTGATTAAGGTGTTTTTTCTTACTCTTTAGTCTATAAATAGTAACAAATGCACGTGCCATTTCCCACAGCCCAAGCTGACATCAAATAGTCCTTCCAACAATCCAAACTTGATTCACAATCCAAAATGAAATAAAACAGAGAAAAGAAGCAAATCATCCCATTTGGTATTTTCCCCAAGATAAAAGACCTGATTAATCATTTATCAAAGTTGTTTCCATTTAGTTTTCTGCTACTACTATTACTCTTTCTCCTTTCTTTGTCTCTCAACCCTGCAATTTACTTTGTCTCAATTTGTTACTGTTCTTTTGTGTCTGTGTGATACTCCCCTTCACAACCCATCTGTGACTTGCGCTGTTCCACTTAATTTTACCGTCACTGCATTAGCTACTCTCTATGGGTCAGTTTGCAGCCGTGTATTATTTAGTGAATCTGGGTGTCTATTAATACACTTTCATTGTGTGCTTCTATCACACACACCAAACTTGAGAAATCTTGACAAAATTAGGATAAACACTTTCTTTCTTACAGCCTTTAGATGGCCAAAAATAGATTATAACGTTAGTCCAACTATCTGACACCCTGCCTCACTTTCTCACTGTCTCTAGGATCTTGGTTTGGCTCAAAACACTGCGACCAACACTAAGACACCCATCCCTCTGGGTTCCCTCGCCCACCAGATCTTCAGAGTCATGTGCTCCCGCGGCTACGCTAACAAGGACTTCTCATCCGTCTTCCAATTCCTACGTGAGGAGGAAGGACAGTGAATGGAGGAGGAGCACAGCTGACTGTGACATTACCATACATACACACACACACACACACACACATGCACATACATGCCCACACCCCAGTGCCCCTTATCCCACTATGCTCAGGAGAGTCTAAGGCCATGCCCTCAGGCACAGATCTGCGGTCCAATTAACATACTGTATGTCGGCACATGTTCCCTCATAGCCTTAGCTGAATCATATTTTCAAATCACGGCTCTCCCTCTGCATGGGGGGAAATGCTAAAACTGACCTTAGATCAGTATCTAGAGACAAAGCAACTCTCTTTCCACTCTGGAATGAGAGGCCAGACTGCAAAATGAGAGGTAGGAAGAGGCACTGCTGGTTTATATGTACCAATGCAAAATATTATGTGGTTTTCCAAGATGATTGATAAGTAATAACTGCATGATGGTTAAAAGTTTAAGTATGCTTTTGTCGGGTTTGTGCTTATTGCCTGTTACCCAAATGACTGTAACCTGTCCCTGTTCAATGAAAGGACAGAAAAGGAAATGCAAGCTACAGAGAGGATTCACATAGCGCGGGGGGGGGATTTCATTGAAGAGCCAGTGCAAGAGAGTGCAGAGTTTAGGTCACCTGTTTTTCTGCTGGAGAAAATATTCACAGCACTACATGTAAGGTTACCAAAACCACTTGTTTTGTTACATTTGTCCGGTTTAGGGAGAAAAGTGGTGTCATTCAAGTGTTCATTCATGTCACCAGCATACATTCTGTCATTCACTCACTGGACCGACCACTTAAGCTCATTTGAATACTGTGATTATATATCTGGTTATTTTTGCACTGTGTGCATCGCAGTGCGATGTGGCGGGCCATTTTGATACAGTTACAGAATCTCTTTGAACTTACCTCTTGTCTTCTCTGATGTCTACGTCTGCTTATCGAGCCACTGGAGTATTATTTTGTGACCAACACTGATTGAATTTTATACTGTTCACTACAAAAGTTTGTTCTCATTCTCTAGCAGTTTCTGTTGCCCACTTTGACTTTAATTAAAGTCCATCCTCGCATATCTCTCCTCTCTCTCAACTTGTACGACATGTGTGTAAGCGAGGAACGTTTCCTCCCGCCTCTGAACAAATGTACATAATGTATATTACATGTTGTTGCATAGTGTTGAAGAGAAATCTAAATGGACTGTCACTTTTTGTAGTAAAATGCATTAATAGTGTCTACAGTTTGTCTTTGCTCTGTGAAACAGATCCTCAGTCGCATTGTGGCCTGAAAATAAAAGATGTTCTGTGTATTTGGTGTTTGTCTGGTTTTGTTAGATAAGTAGCCCTCAGTATGCTGCTGAAGATGTAGCACTTTTTGTGATGAGGCGCTGATCCCTGGAATCGGACTTAGAAGTAGGGAAAAAGGTGTCGCACACTCTGTTTCAATATGCATCGTTTGATTCAACAATGAGAAGAAGACAGGCCACACCCAAATTACACATCTGATGGTGATGAGACAATCATGTTCCACCAGAGGGGTGAGAAAAAAAGTCAAACCACCAGCTCTAAATCTAAACTTTTACTAAATCTCAATTAGAAATCTAAATATGTGTGTATTTTTACATTTTAAATGTATACGTTATTTAGTTTGTTTGACTCTAGCTCACTGAATGCCATGTTTTGTTTTTTTTATCATCCCTATAGTGGAACATGACTCATTGTCACAATAAAAAAATAAATATGGGGCCAGCTTGTGGGACACGTTTTTCTTGCTTTCAACATCTGAATGCTAACATGCTGATGCTTGTACTGTTTAGCATGTTAAATACAGCTCAGGCTGTCAGACGTTTTGCAAGTATTTGGTCATCATGAAAGATATTTAGGGGATTATCAAGTGATTACCTTGTGAGGGGCATGTTTCTCTGTAACATATTTCATGCCAAACCATCCAATAGTTGATATATTTCACTCAAAACCACTGATGTGATGCAGACATCCTGGGAATATGAGTGAAATAAATTTGGTACCAATTCATCCACTAGATGTTGAGATATTTCTGGTGAACTTACCTGCTGGTGCACTCAAGCACTCTTTTGTCATTAACTTGAAAACAAAATATACAAACTTCATTCATTTCAAGTCAATTCAACTTAAAATAAATAACTTAGTGCATGAAGTCTTTTGACTTGAAGTGAGTTAAATGAACAAACTGCTGAGTGTTAACTCATCAAATTAAGTTTCCAAAGACTTTCCAGCATGCATTGTTTGAGAGTTATATCTTCCCATAGACCCTTCTTTTTTGTGGTTTGAATAAAGCAGACATGACGAAAACTTGCTGTAAGTCGTATAGTCTTACTTGGATAAGTAAAGGTTGTTTTCTTATCACAATACTGAAATCAGTGAGAACCACCAGAAAGTGTGAAAATGGAAAGCAAATCAGACTGAAAAATTAAATTTACTAACCTTAGTTGGTTTTACATTTCATGAGATGACTTTAAACTAATTGTTACATTTTAGTTCCATGAACACATTTTTAAGGCAGCGGGGAAACTAATGTTTTAAAGTTGAACCGCTTTCAAACTTTTGACAGTGAAAAGTCAGGGGGATCACCAAAGTCATGATTTATCCTCTGGAAACCATGAATATCTTAAATAAATTGCATAGCTATCTGTCACATAGTTGTAAAAACATGCCACAAAAAACAAAAATGTGAACCTGCTTGTGAAACTAGCGGAAAATTCTGGGCATCACAAAAGCCAGTAGGATTTATTCTCTGGGGACCATGAATGTCTGTACAACATTTCATGGCAATCTATCCAATAGTTGAGTCTGTGGACCAACTGACACACTAACAAACCAAAATTGCTAGCAAGTCATAAATTAGCAGCCTATTCATATTTTAGTCATACTCTTACCTTTACAGCTTATATTCTCACTTTTGAGATCATAGAAAGACATTTACTTTACTCATAAATGTTTTATTTGTGAAGTTTTTCCATAATTGGATCAAGGGTCTAGGGATAGACGATGTCATACGTGAATCCCCTCGGGGACAACCAAACTTGACTTGATTACATAACAGGTAAGGTGACCAACAGGACAATAAACACTAAACAGGCTACTGTGTAATCCTTTGGTCTTTCACTATGTGTGTACAAACCTTGGTCATCTGGGTCCAAGTTCAAGATGCTATTACAACAGTCTTATTTAACGTGGAGTCTGATAATATCCTGCTCTTCAGTGGTCTGTTCCATTGTTTCTCCAAAGCTCTTAAGCAGGCGCTCATATAACGCTTAACGTCAGACGGGGAGAAATAGCAGCACTAATCTCAGAATGATGCCCTTATTTCCATCATTACAATGAAATGAGGGGGAAAAAACAAATGCGGTTTTGTTTTATTTCACTCTTTTTTTCTGAGGGCTGGTGTTTCTTCGCGACATTTTATTGAGCTTCTGTCGTCTAAGTGGCAGCCACAGTCGTAGCAGACTGCGGTGGGCCGTTGGTGGCAGGGGTTGTGTCGTGGGCTTGTGACTCACTCTGTTATTGTTCCTTTGGAAGTATGCACTTGCCTCGGCTGTGTGCTTTGAAGATTATCTCCATCTCAAAATAAAACGTCTAGGTTTACATCAAGAAGCCATTGATATAACACATCTCTTCCCATGTCACTTGTGAAGCAGGATTTGGTATCTTTTAGCCTCCAACACCCTCTTGACCTTTGCAGACAATAGACTCTGGTCTTCCTACGCCTCTGGACTAGTCTTCTGAATTAGGCAGCGTGGCTGATTCATATTTGGGTGTTTTAATTTGCCTGTGTTTTATAGCGTGCTGCTGAGCCGGCGGTTTCCTCATTAAAGGACACATGAAAGCCGGCTGTAAAGGAGCCTTGGTGAAACCGGCCTGCACTGACGTCTGAAGGGGACGCGAGCGACCGAAGGACCGACCGAGTCCCGAGCCAGCCGGTCTGAGCCAGAGGGCCTCGCCCTCTCAGCCAGGCAGCCAGTGGTGGGCCACCAGACACACCACACTGAATTGCGTCCTCACCAGGATACGACATCAGCCTGATGTGTCAGCAGGAGTTCATGCAAGACTTGTGTTTGTAATGTGGGATTGGAACAATAGTCCAGTCTGAGCTGAGAGATATATATGGTATAATACTTTTTCAAGCATCATGCAACTTTTCTCCTTGAGCTTAACTTGTCTTGAAATCATACTTATGTACGTTATACACAGATGATCAAGTTCCTATTCCTGCTGGTGTCTTCTCAGACTTTGAAGTTAACCACCCTCCTGGTAACCCCCCCCTCTGCCATTTAGAGAATAAAACAGCCTGGCTCTGAGAGTTGCTGCTGTGATAGATACCTGAGGCAACAGCGTTCATTATATCACCATTATAACGGCTGGTGGATCCTCTCGGCTGTTTAACGACTCGCTCTTTAAGGAAGTAAGAGCGGTGGGGTCACAGTGCAGGGGGGGCGGGGGGCTCCTCTAAGCACCCAGTGATTCATATCAAACGCACGTTAAGTGGCGTGTGGCTAAATTAGAGGCTGGATTCTAGCAGGTATAATAGCTCGCCCGGCAGTGCGTAACGAGCCACTGTCTCACTGTGTAGTAATGTGGCCTTGGTATCTTTTACATGAACCCACCAATAATAGTCAGGCCATTTAGCCGGAGCCCATATCCACACCCACAGCGTCTGCACATCAGCACAACACCCACACAAGTCTTCTTCCTGTTTTGTAGACAACATTCCCCCATCCTGAGTCATTGACTACGCTTAGGTTCATTAGGGAAGATAATTCTATTGCAGACAGCGGGTCAGCACATAACATGTCACAACGACAGTGAGGCACACAGCAGCAGCTAATTATAACTAAGAAGTCCTCATTAGAATATCTAGGGGGGTGGAGTGAATTGTTGTGAAACATGGACCCACTACCTGGTTAAAAGGTTGCATCTCAATAATAATAATTGAGAATCTGAGGGAGAAAGTGCCTTGTGCAATCTGCCCCTGCTTGTTTTGTCACAGTTTCACTCACTTTTCCTGCCTTTGTAACTTGCTCCAAACTGGACATGTGGTGTTCAAGGATGCGCAAATAGTTTAATCAATGTGTCCCCTGATTTGTAAGACGTTAACATCCCTGCTATCCTCCAACATTATGTTGATACACTCATACTTTCCTATCCTGTTCTGGCTTTTTCTTACCGCCCTTTCCTCCTCTTCACATTACCCCCCACACACCCTCTGTCACCTGTGAGTAATGACAACACGCACACTCTATATATCACATGCTACTGCACATGCTCAGTAGCTCTTCATTATATTAATTACTCTCATTGGAAGAGTGATCATCAGCCCCGTCAGAATCCATCATAGCTCGGTTCCCACAGAGACCCGGGCCCGGTAAATAATCACCGGTGTCGGTACCAGGGCTCTGGCCCCGTCGTTCCCATCGGACACACCAGGGTGGGCCCTAAATACCCAGGGGGGTGCAGCTCCCACTGAGCCACATTCATCTCTGCCACCAGCTGAGGAAGAAGGTAGCTTGTGCTGTTTCAGAGCTGTAATGGGTAAGGGTGGGTGAACAGGTAGTCTAATCCAGGCTCAGCGGTCAGCAGGGAAGAACACAGGTGTATGAGTATCTCTGGATTAATCTGTGTGTGATAATAATGGTTTCAAATGAAAAATGAGACATGGAGGCCAAACAAATGTATAAACTGTAACAAATCAACCACAGGACCATGAGGGAAACCACAGAGTCATGTACACAACAAGCTTGCCCTGTGTGGTTTATCAAACTGTGGGATGTTAACTCACTAACTGAATTTGATTTGCACATCAAGAAAATGTGGCAAGACCTCCTGAAAATTAACAATGCAAGTCCTATTTTGTCTTCCATTTCTGATACCTGAACTCCATGTATCTGTTAATATACACTACTGATCAGATACCAGAGCTCTCTTCTTCCCCAATTTAAAATCTGTATACTGCAATACATGGAAGTCACTGGAATCATGAGGATAGAGGACTGCTGAGGCACTAAAAACCAAGTCAGCGGTCTACCATGACTGAAGGAATGATAGCAGAAGCACAGGAGGCCATGATGACATGGATGGAGAAACTGTGGATTGGTAATATCATGCTAAATATATTCTGGTGCATCAGTTCAGTTCTCTGGAAAATTTGGAATTTTCTTAGTGAGTTGCCTCTTGAAACAACTATAAGAAATGATCCCAGAAAGTAAACATTTATTGATGTCAGTGCACATTTGCTAGCTTGTATAGTTACTCAGCAGTTTTTTTTTATTTTCTGTAAAGAGCAGCTAACAAAATTAATTAAAGGTCAAAGTGCCTTATCTGATGCTGGGCATTTTTTCTCCCGTTTATAGCTCATATAAAAAATGTCATTTAATTTAATTACATCGTTGGATTGATTGAAGACAAGTGCTCTTTGCTAAAGGGACTTGACCCACATGCATTTTAAGGATAAGTTGGTGATTTTCTATATTCTTGTTGTCATCAACAAGCCCCATGAAAATATCAAAATAACATTCCTTGGCCTGTACATGGCTCTAAGTTCCAAGTTCCCCAGTTACCAATTTTCTCAAGACATAAATCTAAATAAGGCTAAATACTTTCCTAAAGCAGCTTGGCAATATAGTTTTTAGTGAGAATGACTCAAAATAAAACACAATGCCCATGTCGATGATTGATGTTTTTAATAGTTTTTGGACAACAATGTATGGCACAGACGAACAAGCTATATCAGCTTGTTAGCTGCACCAGCTCATTGTTTTGGCCTTTTGATGGGATTAAAGTTAGTAAATCACCAGGCTTTGCATTTAAAGGCATTGTGAACCCTAACAAAACACAATGAGGGTTTACACCACTTCCCTTGCATGATATTTCTGATCTAGAATAGAATATCTTTTTCGAAGCACAGTTCAGGACTGCAGCACCATTAAAATATGAACCAAAAATGTTAAGACTCATTCTAAATATACCAGCCTCTAGTTGTCCTGAGCATAGCAACTCTGTGATGGCCTCATCTTGCTCTGTTTAGAGCTCTCTTCATGGCCAATTGACCTGATAGCTCACTCCTGTCTCTCTTGCTAATTGAACAGAGAAGGAAGGAGAGCGAGGAAGAGAAAGGGAAAGAGGGAGAGAGAGACAGAGAAAATAAGGGGGAATGAGGAGGAAGGAACGATGTGATAGAGGACGAGAGGAGAGAAGCGAGGGGTGGTGTAGCATGCAAGGCCTCATTGATTAGGTGGTGAGCGGTGCAATGTTTCTCTCCTGACACTTACACGCATTAAAGCTACATAAACACCCATAATTGGTTCGTTTAGAGCGGAGTAGAGGGAAACAGCACACACACAATCATTGTCTATATGTGTGTAAGGAATATAGAGAAAAGAGGAGCAAAATTAAATGCTCATAAAAAGTCATCACAAGCTTGCAGAGTGGTTGGTGTGTGGAGAAAGATGCCTAAGAATGTGTGTGTGTGTGTGTGTGTGTGTGTGTGTGTATGTGTGTGTGTCACATATCCCAGTACTAAGCAGGAATGAAAAAACCATCCTCAGAGACTTGGTATGACAATAACACTCACTTCAGGGAGAGGAAGAAATAGGAGGGACGCTGCTGACTGTGACAAATTAGCTCTCAAATATCGAGGTTGCCGATTGGCTGCGGGCGTCAGGAGGGAGAGATACGGTTGGCTGGCTGAGTTGATGGATAGTTATTATGCCATTCTAATAAAAGAAGATGCAACTTTGGGGATTTGCAGTTCAATGATAGTTGTGGAGAGCTGGTCAGCACTGTCATATGGGATCCTGCAAAGTGTGTGTGCTCATCTATGCATTTGTGCAGTTCTATCTACGTCCTGCATGGAGCACACAATAACACACCAATGTGGTAAAGCAAAAGGACAGTCACTATGAGGAAAATGAATCAGCTGTAAATGCTGCGTGCCCTGCAGCACTGATGTCAGTCAGTGAGTCTATTTCTGTTCCTGGATGACAGTGTGTGCGAGAGGCAATATTCAGGGTGTTCCCTCCATCCCGTAACGCCTTATCCATCAGGTCATAAGACCCCCTGACAGGGTGTAACCTGCCCCACCCCAGAGGGCCGTGTCACTGACTGAATGGAGCGCTCCCTGGATGTGGAATAATGGGATCCCTCGTTCTTGGCTGTCATCTCTAATCCAACACTCTCACCCACACAGCTGAATCTTCATCTCTCTCTCTCTCTCTCTCTCTCTCATGCTGTCCACTGCATGCCCAGTCACACAAACACAAACACACACACACACACACACACACACACACACACACACACACACACA
>NW_022280044.1:3596946-3600842 GCF_004355925.1 Anarrhichthys ocellatus | reverse complement strand
CACACACACACACACACACACACACACACACACACACACACACACACCTTTCTCCATCTATTTCCCCACACTCTGGGCCACAAATAAATTAGCATTCACTGCCAATTCAGATGCTATATCAACATCACTGAATCTACATATCGTTGACGTGTCCAGGTGCTAAGTCACCATTATGTCTCTCTTCAACACGCACACACACACACACAGGGGAAGGGCCAGGCAGGTGACAGTGGCCCCAGAGCACTGGACTGTGCTAAGCAGGTAAATATAGCGAGGACAGGCTTTATTAGAATAGAAAAAGCTCTGTTACTGTCACAGGTAAGCATGACCGATTGGAATGGATCTTTACCTCAATGGCCAGTGTCCAACAGTCGTCCTCAGCTATTCTGAATAGCCTCCACACTTCTGGGTTGTGTCTTTTCTGAACCAATCCTAAAAGAACAAATAAGACCTCATAAGACCATGTTTCCCTAAAACGGAGGTATCTGGGATGTGGTGTGTGTGTACATGAGTGTTGGAGTGTGCACCCTCTTTAATTTATTACTAATGTTCTTGGTCTATAAAAAAGGAGAAGGTGTGTATGTCATGTCTTCCTAATGTAACTGCCCAGCAGATTACCGCCTTCTTACCTCCAAATCAATACCGTCGAGTGGGTGAAAAATAAGGCTAGTTTCATCTCAAGTCACCTCAGCATTTGCCCTTCTCACACACTCGCACAGACACTGCTAGTGCATGCATTTTCACATGCATGTTCATTATAGTGTTCAAATGTAAAATGGCTATGAGCAAATGGAGATAAAAAGGGTAGAAATAAAAAGATGATGCAAGAGATGTGGAGCCCAGGTTGTGTAATCTTTCTGGCCCTCTCATCGCCATTGAGCCGACACACAAAGAACCATCCATCCTCAATCCTCTAAAGCTCATTGATCCTATCAACATCCAGACGGAGTGAAGATGCCCCTCTTCCCCTCACATCGCCGAACACTCACTCTATAACTGGGGATCAATATTGATTATCATCTTTAAACTGCCTGCCTTTGGCCATGCGCTTCAGGAGCTGCTATATCCTAAAGGTTTGAGGTTTGGGGAAATGAAAACGGGCTATGATGACTTTTGTTTTGGGCTCATCTTAGGGTTTTGTGTAAAGTGTAAATGAAGCACTAGAACAAAAAAAAGAAAGAAGAATGTCAGGGAGACAGTAAGATATGGATATTAAAGGCAAATTCTAGATGAGATTAGCTTTCTAGTTTATAAATGAAGCCTTGAATCTCTATGTTTGTGTATTTTCACTCTGCATTGTTCTAAACTCGTCATTAGCTGACCGCTGCACACTTTTACCACCAAAGGCACGAACGTAGCATCAGTGTCCAGCTCCCTTCTGTCCTCCTTTATCCCACTCTTCCACCCCACATATCTGACTCCATCCCGTCAATCATGCCTCTCAGATAGCTCCATGATCGCAATCGACACTCAAATGATGGAAGTGAATAAAACTCATTACTGACAGTCAGCGTGAGTCATGGCCGAGCATTAAAAGTTGCGCCTGGCCCACAGCCGTTCATCCCTCAGCCGTGCTTTATGATGGCGAGACCTGGTCGGGTTCCCATTGCCTTTTAGCGCCATTCTCCATCAATCCACCACACCTACAGACACCCCCACCTCCCCTGCATCTTGAGTCTTCAGACATCTAACCGCTTTTATCCAAGTGGTTGGAGAGTTTTTAGTTGTGGGGTTTGGGCGAGGGGTGCCAGAAGTCTTGGTGTCTGGGGTTGCACATGTGGTTGTTGTAATAAACCAAATGAGCTGCTACTTTTCTGTTTTTGAATTAAACACCCATTGTCACTCTCTGGAACTTGGGACTAATTATTTCTCACACTTGTGAAGACCTCTGGGCAGCCATTTTACTGCTGCTGTCCATACTCCCCACCTATCTATACTAACCACTGCCTAAACAAGTCTTTACCTAATGTAAACTAAGCCAGGCCAGTGAGTCACCCACCATCTTAGACCTCCTCCTAACTGGTCCTGTCCCCATAAACCCAGTGCAGAGAGAGCGCAGTGTTTACAGAAACACAGGAGCGGCTCACCTCTGATCTGCCCTGCGATAGCGGAAAAAGAAAAGACAGCGAGGGGAATGGGTGAGAAGGACGGAGAGGAAAGGAGACGCCAGGGATACATGATTGCAGGACAAACTCATAAAAGTTCCATTAACCCACGGGGAGTTAAAGAGGCCCTGTTTTCATCCAGCAGACAGCCGTCACAAACAGAGCATCACCATAAACTGTGTCCTCCTTCCTTTCCTCCATCTTTCTCTTGATCTCTACAGCCCTCGCTCCCACAGTCTCTTTGTCTTTTTCCCCTTCAAACCTCAGTTAATTTTCTTTTTTTTATATTTTACTCATGTCTTCCTTCCTATTTACAGTGTAGCAGCACAGCCATTGTAAACATAAATCTATAAACAAGGACTCCGTCCTCCTTAAGCGCTCCCTCTCTTCTTCTCTGTCTTTCCCTCCCCCTCCTCCCCCTCAGCGGACCAAAACTGGACTCCCTCCTTAAAACCCCGCTCCCCCCTTAATCTGGGTTCCTGGTCTGTGAGTCACAACCTACAGACGCCAAAGTTCTGTCAGCGTCAGTCTGTCTGACTTATAAAACCGGCTCGCCATTCATCCATGTCTATTCACTAACTGCTCTCAGATTGATCTGATAAGAGAAATCTGCAGCAAAGCCTGTCTGTTGTGTGAGAATATGTGTTGATTTAAGTGGAAATCTGAGATTGCATTGTTTTACTTGTGGTGCCATCTTTTGTATTGAGCTCATCTCTGCCATTTCCAGTGTTCACTGTACATCCACTCTTTCTTGCACTTTCAGTCCTGCCCCCTATTGTTGCAATACCACAGCTCTTCTTTAATTGAGTCCCAGCTAACCACTGTGGCCTTTACAGGAAACAAAATGCACCACTTCCTGTTTTCCAGGTGAGACCCGAGTAAAACGGCTTTCCTGAACAGGATAAGAGCTGAAACTTAACTGTGTTTTACCGATCAGTAATTCTTAAGAGTAATAAATGCAACTTTTCTATATGAATATAAAACCATTTTAGTTTTACTTTTAGAAGTACTCCAGATCAAGCAATCATAAAAAACATTTTTCTCAATTTGAGCGTCATTTACCAAGGAAGTCTCATTAAGAGACCCGAGAAGAAATTGCATATTCACAAGATAAACACAAGATGACTCTGTCACACACTGACACTAATTAATGCAAATAAATATTAAAAATAACAGAGCACTGTGTCTCTAACAAATGTAATATACAACATGGGCTTATTACTAAAACCTTATTGAATATAAAGGGTTATATCTGCTGTTTTCAAAGAAGACATTAATGTAAGATGCTTTATAACATAAAACAGATGCAGTAAAATATGTTCATCAAAATGAATAACTATGCAATCTGGATTACCACTTAAACCCAAATGTTTTAGCCAAACATGTAATCGTAGTCTATCTTCAACCCATACCTTTGACAGATACTTTAATCCCACAGATTTGTGTTTTTCTTTTTATTCATTCTTTGTGAAATAATGCTGGCAAGCATGTTTCTGAAGACATTATGAACACTGACCTCAGACACACACACTGCTGACCTTCCACCTTGTCTATTACTGCAGTTTTATAGTTTTGGGGAGGTCGGCTTCCAGCCAAACAGTGCGAGTGTTCTTTGAAATCATCCATTAAGGCACTAAGCACAGGCTCTTAGCTCATCTTCTGATGCTCTCGCTATCTGGTACCAGTATCTCTTCTGCTCCCTTTCCCATGCTGTAACCTTACCTCCCGAAGTGATCTTGCCTCAACACACACACACACACACACACACACACACACACACACACACACACA
>NW_022280044.1:3579920-3596936 GCF_004355925.1 Anarrhichthys ocellatus | reverse complement strand
ACACACACACACACACACACACACACACACACACACACACACACACACACACACACACACACACTGTTCCTGCTTGGAAGACACTTGTGTCCAAATGCACATCTTTCGGAGATTTACCACAAAAACGTTTTTGTAATTTTTGAAATACTGGGTCCTTGATTTCAGACAGAGGTAGACAGAACAAACAAAACAAACGAAATAAACACAAAACAACTAATGGCAGGCAAGACAAGACAAAACAAAAGAGCAGTGCAAGTAGAGTCCCGCTGTCCCTAATATCCAACAACCAGCGAAACAGCCGGGAATATCTCAACAGCAATATCCGAGCATCATTAGTTTTATTACAATTGTAAGTCACAGTTAGTCACATGACTTGTTAGGAACTCGTAAGTACCGTGAGTCGCTAGTCAATGAAGTTAACATCAACCAACCTCTTTTCCTAACCCTAACTAATTTGTTTTGCTGCCTAAACTTAACTTTCTGAGAAGACAAAAGTTTATTTTGGAAAGTCATTATGCATGTAATGATGGTATGTTGACAAGCTGTCCCTGACACATCCAAAACTGACGCTGGAAGGGTAGAACGTCACAGTTTGAAGCTTAGGGCCACTGACCAGTGAGTGAGAATGTGTTGGATAGGCACACCATTTAATCCATTCCTGTTGTTTTGGGTATTGCAAACATTAGAGCAAAAATAACACCACAATCCAAACTAATTTAATGCAGAGTATCCTTCCTAATACAGCCCCATACACATCGCATCACAACGTATCCTCATATATCTTATTCAAAAGTTACTCCCCGTTTTTCATACGAAAGTCCAACACGTGCCAATTTCCGCTCCTTATGCATTCAATCTTTTCATAAATAATCATCAATCTTCACAGAAAACACCTAAGGTTTAGGCAAAAAAATTAGGGTCAAATACTTGCCTGCCTAGTGTGGGTTTTCGCCGTCTTCATACTTCCTGGTTCATGATGGCGTGGATTATACAAATTGTTGGTGAGGGCTCGTGGGATATCTATGAATTTCAGCGCATTCATTTCCATATAAAGCTGTATGAGAGAAGCCTGCATGTCAACATGCAAAACAAATTCACAGGCCTGTCGTGCCAGGGTTGCTTAGCTATGGACTAATACGGTTCTGAAGAGGGGTTTAGCGGAAAGTCTCTTGAATTGCTTCATTACAATTTATTTCCAGAAAAACATTCAGGGTCAATGTTCTGTGCATCCTTATTATCAGGTATCTGCACCCCTAGTTCAGCTGTGAATACTTTCCAAATGTAAGCTTTTCATGTTCAGTTAAAATCACCATACAGCAGCAGTCAGTGGTCAGCAGGACGACTCAGCACTTCACCCTGAGTGCAGGTTTAGAGGGGAGGCTGTTGGAGTCAGAAGGGCAGGGGGTTGGGAGACTGAGGAGCAGAGTGAAGGGTGAGCCCAGACACCCAAG
This sequence comes from Anarrhichthys ocellatus, assembly GCF_004355925.1. NCBI lineage: Eukaryota > Metazoa > Chordata > Actinopteri > Perciformes > Anarhichadidae > Anarrhichthys > Anarrhichthys ocellatus. The sequence continues at coordinate 3,595,485 of NW_022280044.1, read as the reverse complement.
TCCCCCAGGAGAGGACCAGTAGGCTAGGTGTGACAGTCATGGGACATGGGCATAATGAGGATACATCACTGCAGCAATGAGGTGCTCTGTCACAGGCACGCACACACCAACAAAAGGCCTTCACAAGCAGACACACACCGACTGTGGGCCCCGATGGAGACGTCAAATTCAAACCTCTGAGCTGATCATATCATGGCAAGAATACGTCAAATAAGCCTCAAACTCAGCCCAATTCCCCCTGTAAAAGGCAATGTGCTGCATTTTGAGTGATGCAAGTGCAGAGCGACTGTGGGAACAGGCTTTCTTATACCCAATCGTCTGTTTGATGGTTTATCTGGGAAAGAAGGGGTACAACTTTCCCTGTCGCCTTCAGCCACCGCCGTTGCGGAGCAGTAAAGCGGCTAGCGTGCAGTAAAATAAAATGAGGTGTGGAGAGAGTTGGACAGATCTGCAAAGCCATGCCGCGAGGGTCGTAAAATAATAACACTCTGTCGTAAAACAAAGTGCTTATTAAATCATTTTTAAACAATATCGCACGATGTGGTGTGCTCCGTGAGCGGTTCCACAAAAAATAAAATAAAAAATAAAAAAAAGATCTCATGGGGAAAGCAGCTGAACAATCAAATGAAATTTAATAAGTTGATCATCATCACAACGCTGAGTAAGACTTTTGGGAGGGCTTGGTGGCTGAGCTCCTCCCAGCACTATCAATAAAGTGACACCTGGCCATTATGTGGACATTACTTGGACTTTAAGTGACAATTGTATAGCAGAGGAGCAGGGTAGTGCAACCTCCCCTGTATTACTAAACTAAGCCTATATTAGTTCTCTCTGTGTGGCGATGAGAACAACATGCAAACTGTTTCTCATGCTTAGACAAAAATGGTCTGTTGATATATGGTGTAAACAAAAGTTGCGCACTTATTGTCTCATGAAGAATAACCATAGTGCAGAATTGTATGTGAAGTATAACTTAAACAGAAGACAAAGATATGTGGCCATTTAATGGATGAAATCACTTTGCATAAAAGCATCTGCTAAATGAATGTAATGTCAAATAGCTACAGTATGAATTACTTGTACACCTATCTCATGAAAGGACATCATCATCACGGAATTAGTTAAAGGAAAACTGTGTTTTCTTCTTTCCTCTTCTTCTGACTTTGTTTTTTTGCACCTATCAAACAGTTTAATTTCAGAGGATTTAGTTTTGACAAAGATCACTCATGTTTTATGTAAGTGAAGTGACAATACCAAGCTGTATTTATGACTGCCAATCGCTGTAAACTGAATATTAAACAAATTTAAACAAGCATTCAAATCATTACCAAGAAAGGAATAAGTGCTGCTGATCTTCAGATTATTTCAATACACTTTCCCTTTAGAGGGATGGCTATCATAAAGGAATGGATCACAATAACGAAAATAAAGGCCGAACAAAGGCAAAGTGGCATTGCATTAGGATGTTAGGTTGAGGTGCAGCTGCTGTTCTCATTTACTCATTCTAAAATTAGCATATTATTGGTCTCTTTGAATTTGACATCACTCTCTGTCCCCTGTTTGTGATCTGGCAAGTAGAGACAAAAATACCCCAATTATATATTTGGAAAAAGTACAATATGTTTTTTTTTTGTAGTTTTAACTTCTCTTTTGATGACTTTTCTACTCCACAACCAAAATTGGTAATCGTCTCCGCTTATTTCAAGCTAGAATAGGTGAGGTTTCCTCACCTGTAAATGTCATTGTGTGTTGTCAGGGTAACAGACAACATCAGATGTCCTTGCTGTTCCCTGCTCCATCAATCAAGGTAGAGGAAATGCTTCCGCCTGGAGAAAGCAAAATTCCTTTCTGCAGATGACTGAAATTGGGGCCACTTGACAGACTGCAAGAAACAGTGAAATATAAAGACGGACAATTTGTGAAAACTGGGGGGAAAAAAACATTAAAACTGCTCCCTGACACACCCAGTCTGTAAATCAACATTTTGCTTGAGGGTCAAAATCCATAAAGCATGACGCCAAGCACCTGCATGCTCTTTGCTACTGTACATTGCCAGGGTTGTTTAAGAAATAGTTTATACTTCAGATCTGGATTCCACTATCATGCCAAGTATACTCCATAACCAGCTGATCTTCAGCTTCCCAATATTTGGGGAAATTATCCTTTTATATATTATTCATTTTAATATAAAAAAGTGCAGAAATCACAGGAATGTTGATCTTTTGCCATCATCTCATATAGGTTTCTAAATACCAACAATGAGCCAAGAAAAGGAAAAGTACACTGAAATCCTTGAAGATTCTGCTCTCTCTGTTGCAACAGAAGAAGTACAATCCTTGTGTCTTTTTTTTAAACCAATAACCAGAGCCGTGTAACCCCTATCCCATGAGTCTCAAATGGCTCTAAGTCCAAGAACTAATGATGGCAAAGAGGATAAAAATGAGGAGGGATCAACACTGCAATCCAAATAAGGTTCCCCTGGGAGACTGTTCTGGTTCACCACCCATCTTCCCAACAGCTGTTTTACAAGAGGTGACACTCTAACCAACCCTGTCCCCTTAATTTCAATATAATCAATGAAGGAACTGGTTTCTCTATCACCACATATTCACAACTTTTGTGTTACTTGTCTGCACAAAGCTTCGTAACTGAATACTTGATACAGCTCTGCATTAGAAAGGGACATTTTCCTGTACTCATTCCACTATGTGCCCTATACAGCACATTGACATCTTTGTTCAGTTGCTACCACAGGACAACAATTGGGATATGCCACTGGAAGCTCCATTTCTGCTCAAGAGCAGAGGGAGAATAAAAGGAGATTGGGGAGCTGAACTCAAGTCTCAGCTCTGTTTAAATCCTTCAAATTAGTGTGAGGTCAAGTTGCATCATTTAAATCTGAACCACTCATCAACCTTTTCCTGAATTAGTAGTAACTAATAATAATGTATTATAGTAATAGTCAGAGAGCTACATATCGTTACACACATTTTAATGAAAACCCAAGACTACTTTTGAACAGAAAAATAACTTGGGTTATCGTGGGGCTCTGCACAGGGTTTATTGCAGTGCAAATTGTGACCAAATGGAAGAATGCCAAGACTAAAAGTATAGCTCTTCTAGGTGCAAACATTGCATGTCATCAACAGTGGTGCTGCTGCCCAATATGCTTTAATATCAATATTCTTGAATTTGCTAAATTTCCCCTATCTTTCAGAACATAATAAAAGCTTCAGTAATTTCAGACCATTTAGTCAGCAACACAGACATCAATACACTGCATGAGTCTGATCACAATAAACCTCAACTACTCACACACAAAATACATTTTAAAGTATAGGAAAGTCATTGTTTGTTAAAACATATTAAGCATAAAGTTGACAAAATACTACAGGAAAAATGAAGAAATAAAAAAAAATAAAAAAATACATTTAATAGTTTATATATAATATAAACTATGATTCCATTCAATATATTTGTGTGGAGCTTTATTGGTCCTGTGAGCTTTATTATCTCTTATTGATAATTGATAACTAAAAGATATTTTTCTTCATTTTTTTTTTTTTTTATCTGACCATTTTACACATTCCTGTTTTACTGTTTGGGAGGTTGCAGATGGCGACTGGCCATAGTTTTCATTTGAAAACTGACTTTATTTTCTGAATAACAGATATGTGAAGAAAGAATCACAAATGTTTGAACGTATTCACCCCTTCAGTGCAAAGGCCGTTTGGGTGGCCTCACCACTATTTAAAAGTTCCTGGAGCAGACCACGTTAATTGGGAGGGGAGTATAGTGCAGAGACAGCATTGATTTGTGTTATTATATTGGTTACTTTGTGTCACTGCATTACATATAGGATTCCCCACACAGAAATAGTTGCTTTAATGTCAAATGTGTATGCTTATATTTCAGCTTTGTTTTTTGTTTGTTTGTAAATATTGATTCTATTATTCTCTAGTTCCCGCCCACATGGTAGTTTCCAACTTCCTACCTGCAGCGGGGATCTATAAAAAAACAAAAAACAGCTAGTTCCGGCACTCTGTTTGTTTGTTCGTGTCACATCTGATGCCACAGGAATATTTCAGATGTGAAGTAGCAGCCGGAACTGCTAACACCATCTGTGTAAACATACTTTGTATTATGTTCTCTTTCCTTTTTTATTTCCTTTCTCACTGTACACCAATACATCCAAAAGTCCGACTTGTGAAAGAATTCAGGCTCATCAGGCTGCCAAAATATTGTTTTGGTGCGTGTAAGGTATAGGCCTAGGCCCGCTAACTTTTAATGTTTGCATAAATGGACATAGGAATGATTTCAATGGTTTTTTGGTATACGCAATGAACTGTAATAATTAACTGCTTTGTGCTGATACGAAAGATTGTGAAGGAAAAAGGCATTCAACCCTACTGTCTGCACTGCATGAAGTTTGATGAGGTCTGATAAAATATCAAATACCTCACTAAATTCACCCGACCACAAACTAGATTTGCTGGATTTGTTGAAATATGCATATCATTTTGAATGTGGAGGGATTCATGGCACATTTATTTAGTATTGCCCTCCCTTCAGAACCCCTGTTACGAAAAAACAACATTTTGAGTTCATTTTCAGTCCAGAAGGTACATTTTAGCATGAATGGGCATGCGCAGAAACACAGAAACATTTTCGGCTCCACTTGAGTTGAACAACTAAATAAGAGGATGTTTTTGCATCCTGAATCCATCCTACTGTTTTTGTTGCTCTTGTATATCACATAAGCACGTATACCAGCCGGCCCATTTTCCAGCTGCATAGCTGTCTCCGGTGCACCGTAAATAAGGTTGATAAAGACGCTGCCGAAAACGACTTTCACGCGTCCCCCGATTGATTTAACGTGACCCCCGTTTCCAAATGATATTGGAAGCCTATTTAAACAGATGAAGGCTTAAATTGTCTTGCTTGTATGCGCATTAATCTCCCATTCATCATCATTACTGTGTGATTGGTCCGTCCACGCCTCCGCCAGCCCCTTCCGTTACGACAAGTGCCTGTAAATTAGGATGTAATCCAATTTAAACAGCGGTAGCAGCAGCCACAGATCCATTTGTTTTTTCTTTTTTGAATTTGCTGTCGGTGGACAGCTGCACTGCACCGCCCCTTATCAAAATGCTTTGTGCTAGCTGTGGGAGCTAGGGAGCCCTGAGCCAATTCTCCCTAATAGGATCTTATACGGCTGATGTAATTGGTGTTATGTGCGCAATCTATGAGCCCATCATATCTCGAAGCTCAGTCATATGCAATCTTTCAGCGATTAAATGGCATGTTGATGCTGGATTAGGCCGCTGAGGATTCAGCCGAATAGTTTATGCAGCGAGGAGAGATGGAGATCCATATGCGTGGCTGGGTAAATGTGGTTGTAATGTGCCTCACTTTAATGTGTCATTCTGGCACAGTGTGGCGCGGTATTAGAAGATGATCTTATAGTGCTGCTGCTCCCGCGTAACCAAATACAAATTCAGCTCCAAGCTTTGAAAATAACCCTCTATGAAACCAGAAGTTTGGAGAGACTGTCTTTGAATATTCGGCTATCCTGATCCGTTCATCTTTATTTTATGGTTGGATTTTATTATGCACGAACCAAAGCCATTTTCCTGCATGACCCGTGTCCCTATCAGGCTTAAAGACACCGGCTGATAGTTTACATAAATCTGCCTTGTGGTTTCGCCCCGACCCGAGCGCCTTAAACGGTGTATTATTCCAAACATATGCATTTTAATCAGCTCGGTCACACTTACAAGAACTCCAGTTAATAAGGCCATCAATCAAATGCGTGTGCTGGAGGGAGTAGGGGAGAGGGGGGCTCATCGGTGCGGTGCGTATGCGGTGCAGTACTGTCTGATTAGGATGAACCTTTTACCTCAAAGCATCAACAGAGGATGCAAATAGAGTGACTTTATATATTTTTGGTATCTGGTTTTCCATTTTGGGCGCAGATTTCGTGTCCACGGAGAAGATAACGTAGGACGGTGAATGTGCTTTTCTTATTATTCGTTAGTATTAAGACCGAGGTATTAAGGAAGGTTTATATTAAATAAATGTACTTTTGAAAAAAAAAAAGGAGTAAACGTGCTTGTTGGATAATACACAATTATGCAACATTGCCAATGTTTTTTGCCAGGTGGACTTTAAGGCCCACGCTAAATGGCAACCCTTTCTCCGCACATTACTGCAGTAACTTGTGGTCTCTACCATCTACGATGTAAAACTCCCATTTCATCGTGATTTGTGTGTCTCTCTGCGGGCCACATCATCTTGCCTATCCTGTTACTCTTTTAATTTGCTCAGCCCCGGTCAAACGTGGCCAATTAAGATCCCGCTGATTGGTGGCGTGGCCTCCGAATCATCGATCTCTTTGCAATTCCAATATCTTCAGACAACTAATTCTGTCGTGTCTATTAGGTGTTCGGAGAGAAAATATGAGTGGCTTTAACGGAGCCCGGGGACCACTTAACTGTCACGTTCAATCTAGCTGTCCCATTAGGAGATATGGGGGCACACTGGTGTTTTGACACGACCACTTGAGAAAAAAAATTAGTGTTATTATTGTAGTTGGATGGTGGAGGTGGTAGATTGTGAGTATAGAACATCGTTACCAGCCTACAAACGAAATAAAATGACCTGAAAGAGGAAATCTTGTTGGAATTAGATTTCATTCTGTTGTCTTGGGTGAAAGTAACATTTCGGAAGATTTTTTTTTTTCAATTCTTAATTTCTTAACTCAGCATTCAGGCTCTTCGATTTTTAAATAAGTCGTTAAAAATGTTTAGAAACATGAATTTGCTCAATTTATTCTTTGACAGTGTTTATTACAAATTAAATGTTTTGGACAACCCAGTCAAAAAAAAAACAATCCAAAAAAAGAAAAACATATTAATTCAGTTGTTAGTCCGCTTCCTCCACACAATGCCACCAAACTGGTGCCACTTCAGCAGTGCAAGGCAAGAAACATATTTAAAAAGAGGCCGATAGCCATATATTAATCACATTTTCATCATGTATAAGAAGTGTCTCCGGTAAGGGGAAGAACTGAAAGTGTTTGATGGGTTTAACAATGTTAACTTTTTTTTTTTGCATTTTGATTGTCCACTTTCTGTCTCTCTCCATCTTCCTCTGGGTCCTCCTTCTTCTCTCCCCCCTCGTCAAACCGTGCGGGCTGTAGTAATCCGTTCCCCCGGCGCCTTGTTACTTTTTGGCAGTAACGATCCCTTCCTGGTATTATCATTAATTCAACACTCAAAATTCACCGGGTCGTACATATACATCACTTACTAATTTCACTAGCATCTGCACATTTCAACCCGGGCCGACGCGGAGGGGCCCAGTGTGGAGAGCTGCTTCATAATGAGACGGCCGCAGTCTGTTAACAAATCCCCTTGTTAAAAAGAGAGATGGAAAGCATCATTCTCGTGTAACTAGCAATACATGTAGGTCGGTTTGGACGCGTAAAGAGACGACGTGTAATGATAAAAAGCTTAACTCAATCCATCAAGCACATTTAAACGTCTCTAGAATTACCCCTCTATCACACATCAAATTATTCTTCTAAAAATCAAATCTGGTTTCCTGTCCATGTCGTCATATTTCAGCCACCGTCCTGCTCTGCAATGGGATAAATATTTTTCAGTAGGCTTATGGGAGATCCGTTGAGCGTCAGTTGAAGATCTGGCTAATTATCTTGCCCCAAGTTTAAGGTGGATTTCACTGCTTACAGGCTACCTCTTCATGCTGTTTCAGTCCTGATCATATAATATGGTAGGTTAAAAAGCTTATGGTAAAGGCTTACATTGAACAAATACTGGCTTGTTTTGGTTTTATCTGGTCAGAGGCACTTCTTCCCTCTGGTCTAATGTCACAGGTGAGGATTTGCTGAGCACTGAAGGCGTGAAAGTGACAAAAGCGTCAGTCCTGCTAGTTGGGGAGCAAGCAAAGTCCGAGCCGGATGGCCTGGTTGAGATACCGTTGGATTGACTTGAGTGACAGGCCAGGCAGGAGCAGGGGCTTCCCCCGGGACCGAGGCCATGGGTCGGACCCGGGTACAGGGAGGGATGTCTGAAGGCGCACAGGAGCTCCGGCCTCTGGTAGGGGTGAGACAGCATTCGGAAACTGTCCAAGGAGCGCAGGGGGTTGGAGAAAGGGGTGGCGGCCGGACCGGCGCCAGCTCCGACACCGAGGTGGGAGTAGTAAGGTAGCGGCAGGTGGGATGGGAAGGGGTAGGGCAGGTTCCCTGTGGCCGCCGCGTGGCTCATCATGTAGGTGTAGAAGGCCGGGTCAGCAGGGTGAGGCCAAGTCATAGCCAGACGCTGGCGCTTGTCTTTCATCCTGCGATTCTGAAACCACACCTAGGACAGAGACACACCGAGTCAAATATTAACCACAACCCCCACTGATCCAAAGACAAACAACAATAACAAAAGCAGACATGTAGCTCATACAGTTCCGCTTTTACGCACGAATAAGAATTTGAGTTGCGGGTTTGGTCTTGGGGATTAGATGGAATTACAATTTGTACTTGTGTCAGTTGAAGAAGATAGTATATATGTATGTATATAATTTAATCATATATATTTTTATAAATATATATATATACTTTGAGACAAAGTAATCCTACCTTGATTGTGGTTTCAGGCAGATTTAAGGCGGCCGCCAGTTCGCATCTCCGCGGCCTGGACACGTAGTTCTCCCGGTAAAATTCCTTTTCCAGCCGTCCGATTTGCTCTCGGGTGAACGCTGTCCGGTACCGGCGAATTTGATCCGCTGCATAGGACAGAGAGCCCGGACCCTGGACAATGTTACCCGGGTCGACACCAGTCTCACTCGGGTGAACCGGAGAATCCCCATTTCGACCTGAATTAGTATGCAGAATAATTAATCAGATATAATTAACATACAGTTTAAAACACAGTCAGCAGAATAATTTAAATGGAAGAGCAACGCATTGAAATCTATTGTTTATTTCGAGTCGTATTTAATAATTTAATTTCCTAATTTCATTGTTTTAACTGCACTGTGTTTCACTTTTATTATTAAAGGCCTTCCTGGTCTTCATTTTGTGGAGTCTTAAAAACTACCTCCTAATATTTATTGTTGATATTATTTTCCACAGTATATTGATATGAATGACACATAATTTTAGTAGACTAAAATGATGAATTATCAGGTTGTATTTTTGTCATTCGTTTGTCTCTTTGCGTCCTTTTTGGTTTGAGGCAAACAGCTTCAAATATGCATATGTCTATATTAATATGAGTATCTGTTCACATAATTTCGATGTAAGATATAACACATTTGCAACAAACTGTGTTAGGTCTTTGCACCATGAAGATGCTAGATAGACACCCCACACATCCCTACGTTGGTGGCCTTCCCTTCACGTTTTTGCTTGTGGTTTACATAAAAACCCTGCATTCTTCCTCATGCAGTAGTAGCGGATTTGCTTTGAGCGACTCATTGTCAAATTCAGAGGGTAAAATCCTTGGTTAGATTGTGGGTGTCACCTCAGCGTGTTTCCAGCCACACTGGTCACTTGACAGAACTGCTGTACAGCACCGACTGCAGTTTTTGTCTGTTGTTATTGAGACTACAATGTATTTCGTAAAGGATTTTTTTCAAATTTCGATTTCATTGTACATTTCTGGATACGAAAAATACATTTGTTTCAACGTCCGTGTGCATACCGACATTTTTGATTGACACAATCCACGTTGGCATTCAATCAACTTCATTAGCACAACCATGCAGTCACAGAAAACCCGCAGTAGCATGCAGCTCCCAGCCTACCTTTAGCTGTTGGGTAGTCCATGCTTTCAGGCGTGCAGCTGACATCAATTTCCTCGTAGAAGTCTGACTCGGTGTCTGAGCTGCTGCCGTCTTTGTGGGGATGATCACTCCGGTGCCTCTCTCCGGAGGAAGACCTGCCAACTGGCCTCATATCGGCGCAAATATTCCTCGGTGCGCTCTCCTCCATCACCACCTCCGCTCTGCGGGAGTAGGGCGCAGCGCCGGGGCTCAGACATCTCCTGCGTCCCGGCTTCCCCTGTGGTTCTCGCACGGGGCTGCCGATGGCTCCCGACAAATTGGAGCCTGCCTTGCCAAGCTGACCACCCTCTGCCAGCATCACCATCTCCTCTCTGCTTTCCATCACAAGCACGACTTGAAAAACCTCGACTTCGCGGGAGAGTGCAAGCCGTCAAAACCAAGGCGATGATTTTCAGGTTGGAGGGGTGTGTGTGTGTGGTGACAACACGGGTGGGGGGGTTGAGTCCCAAGGAGAAGGAGAGGCTTCTGGAAAAGAGGGGCTGCAATCCTGTCTGACCCTGACAGAAGAGCGCTCCAGAGTGCGCAGAGGGAGCTCTGGGAGGGATCACCATTTACCCTCTCTCTCTTTCTCCAGAGCTGTCATTCTTAATAGGCCAGTCGTCATGACGGCCCCCTCTCCCGATGACGACACGCATTGATTGGATATGGGTAAACAGACGGAGCAATGGCAGCGTCGAGATTGAGGTGGGGGGTGTCCGAGGGGATATATATCTATCTATTTATCTATCAAAACACAAATAACATGAATAACATTTTCAGTTCACAATTTCATATTAACTTTAAACAGATTTTACCCACTGTGATTGACTACTGCAGTGCAGAGTTGTCATATTCTAATAATATAAATATTTGTATTAAACATTTATCAATCAAAATTAGTTATTTACTTACATTTCAATGCACACTGGCTGCCCCTTATATTCTCCTCACTCTGTCTTTACTCCCCCTAAAGTGGAGTCAAGTAAAGTCCTCAAAGGTCAAGTCGTGGGGTCAGAGTTTAGATAAGAGGCCATTTGACATGAAGTCTTAAAAGTCAATTGCACGGACCAGGAAAACGCAAAGGCAGAAAGCTCAATTCATTATGTGCCTCTTAAAGAAGTTCTAAAGACCCATAATTACCATACATGAATGTGAATTCTAAATTCATATTTAATTTGCAAGAAATTAGAAATGTGTCACCGACCCTCACCCAAACGAATACAACGTCAATGTGTCCTGCTGTGACAGTGCTTCAACAAAGAGCAGTGATGGATGAGGCTTTGAATTCTTTCAGGGTCTTAAGATATATAGTATTTCAGTAAAAAGTCACTTAACAATTGCAAAGGCTGTGTCTTTATGGAGCAGATATTTACTCTCCCAGGCCTAATGTGGATTTAACACAGTTGTATAACATCTAGGTTCATTATATGCTTGATATTTATGAATGATGCAGCACACAGAATGAGTACTGGATATTTTGAGGTTAATGCCTCTTCCGGCTTTGATCAAGTCTATTCTCCCTTTGCTCCAACTTGACCTAAACCAAAAATATGTGCTCCACCTGACTATGACATATGTTTAGAATACTAGCTTTTACCCTGTATGCTTATATTAGGCAGTAATAGTATGAAGTCCTACACCTGTTAACTTACCTTAGCATATATGCCTTAAAATAATACCTAAACAGTCTTAGAAATGTAATCTGTTTAAGCAGGGTTTCAAGGTGTGGTGGAAAAGTACATTACATTTAAACCTGGCTACTTGATGCCACAGCTGTTTTCCCCCCTGAGTTTTGATCAAATTACACTTGCAGCTGTGGGGCATGCTGGTAGACTTGGACGGCAATGATCTTGTGTAGAGAGGTGGTCATGTGGTGTCAAAGAGAGGAGAGACGGAGACAGACTGTGGAGCTCCAGCAGCCTTCGCTGTCCTTGTGCGCCCTCGCCTGTCCGAATGAGGGAAGAGGCCCCAGCGGTGGCCGCCCCCTCCCCCCAGCCCGCCAGCTGAGGAGTTGAGGGAAATTCCTTTGGCTTTCTACCACGACTCTTTCATCTGGCCAGCAAAGGAAAAAAAGTAGATCTCTCTCTCTCTCTCTCTCTCTCCCTCCCCCCCCCCCCCCCCCTTCCTCTCACTCTGACGATTTGATGTTGCTGCTTTTGTTGGTTTGAAAAAAAAGCTATGATAGACGCCTGCTTTTTTTTTAAATACAGGCTATGTCCATATCAGAAAGTCCCTTATATATCCGCCAATCTATCTGTAATCTGGTAGTTACTTAATTGTAAATAATTGTGTTTTAGTTTGACGTAAACTCCCCTGGCATTTTATGAGAATTCGTTTTGAAGACAGAACCAAGAGCACCATTGCACCGCACTGTTGATGAAGAACCACAAACTAATGAAAATCCACTGAAGGAACGTCTCAGTCAAAGGTAAAATATGTCTTGAATCGGAAGGAAAAAGGCAAATTTCAGCCTTTGTGGCAGACAAAAGTTGATTAACTCCTGTAATATATGGACCTGCTGATTCACATTGCCCAGTTAAAATGATATATAAATGAGGTGGAAAACAATGGTTAATCTTGTGGATTTTCATTCGTATCAAAATGTTTTGTATAACCAACATTTAAGGCTGTTATATGTTGAAATATGTGCCCGAGGCAATTTTATTTAGGCATATCACATCAGAGGCTACATTGGCACATTCTTTGGTTGACTAAAAAAAACCCTTGTTTTTATACACTGGTTACTTCTGCTTTCAAAATAATAAAGATGGGTCACCATGTAGGCTATAGTCTAAGTGCAGTGCACACAGATGGCAAAGGTCCCATTGTTTTGCTATATCCAGGAGTTATGCAATGGTCCGTGTCCAGGGCAGATGGGATCTTGTGATCATCCGGAGATAACACTTGGAAAGGGTTTTGCGCAACAGATGAATGACCTTGCAGGTTTACGGTAGTGCCACTTATATTGTGTGTGTTTTAGATAGTGAAGGACAGCGGATGGGTTTGGAGAATTTGATTATAATGTGGAACCTTTGCCCTCTTATTTACATGCAGGAGTGAACATGCAATGCATCGGTTATCTTTAAAACACAATCCAGATCCTGCACAGTGGCTCTGCCTCAGTGGAGTTTTGCACGGGGAGATCAAAGAGGGGGAGCGCCCCATGCGGCAGACGCTGCAGAATGCGCCCCTCAGTTTTACTAGCCAGCCCAACTTGAACTTGACCATGGAGCCTGCGCAGTATGCATGTAATCCAATCCATGGCCCCGGCACTGCAGAGCTGCCAGACTATTTGCTTTAAGCACAAAAAGGGTTTCAGCGCATGAATGGGTTTGGTGGTCGTTCAGTCAGCTGCTGGCTGAGTTGTACCGGTTTTCACATAAGGCATCACAACCTGGAAGAGAATAACATCAAACCTCACCTTCATTATCGCGACCCCTCCCTTCTCCATTGCTGCAACTTGGCCTTGAAACAGGATGACGCATCTACCAGAGAGTTAACTCGCTGACCTTGGAGCGAAACATGTCCTGGTGACTCTACAGAATTCTTTACTCTTTAACTCGCTTATGTCGCTCTTCCCTGCCCCATCCTACAAACCCCGCACTATTACACGTATGGGCTTAGCGAGCCAGTGAGATCAACCCTGTATTACCCCATTAAAGGGGAAAACATCATGGGGCATGGCTTACTATCAATTCAGCAGTAGCAAGGCAACACACCAGGTGCAAAGCCCTGGCGTTTCGCAAGAGTGCCTGGTATCTTTTAAGAAAGGTGATATTTACAAGTCTGTCTGGTTGCAAATGGGTTCTTATTTTTAGAGAGGCTTGTTGTCATCTGCACGTATTTGTCCATATGTTTCTTGATACGTCGTCTATCTTTAGCGGCTAATAATGGAGTTAGATTTTAACATTTTCGATGCATTATTCCCTAATTTCAGGGGTTTTGCAGCGAGTGCAGTTCAGGTGCTGATTGTTGTGTTGGTGCAATGTAACATTCAGACTGGCATTCAACTGATTTGCATGTGATTGAAAGTGTTTACAGTTAGCCCCTAAAGACTCACTGCTCAGGATCATATCTCGTATATCTCATATTTCGATCTACATGTTGCCATGAATCAGCAACTTATGTAAATAACGTAGAAGCAATATTTTTGAAGTAAGTTTCTATCTTAAACACCACTTTTTCTGGGTTCGTTCCCCGTAATATGTTACATTATGAATGAATAAATCATTGTGCAGCCAAAAAAAAAGTTCATAAGAAATTATGATATATATATTATTTTACCTTAAACAACTTTGACAGCCAATTTAAAGATGAGTACTAATGTTTCCGGTGAAATTGTTTACACGTATCTGTCTTTTTCATATATGTAATGTGATAATTGGTTGATCTGTAAAGGCAGGCTGGTAATTAACTTTAGCGACTATATTCGTTTAGTTTGAACTCGTTCTGCAAAGAGTCTCAAAGAAAGCTAATAAACTCGCTCACATATACACTCAAGTGGCGCCATGAGTTCTCTGCTGTGTACGTATCTGTTTTTTTCCAATAAGGAAACTAAAGATGTGAAATAAAACCGGTGTACACGTTTAAAGCAGTGCATTGTCTTATTTTACAGGTTGTAGGTTCATATTGAATGTACCCTGTCTGCAGTTTATTTGTGGTGCACATCCTAGTAAAACTGGAGTTAGGATTAAATATTTTTTATTTTGGCCTTTGTGCTGGCTGCACAAAACAAAAGGCCAAAATTGCAGATTCTGATATCGCATCGTACTCTGATGATGATGATATTGATGGTATAGTTACCAAAAACAAAAGAAACGGCATTAGCACAAATAATGATGTTGAAAACTAATAATAAACAATATAATACGCATAATTATAATTATAAAACGATCCGGCTTAAATCGCCTCCATTTTTCACGATAGAATGAAAAATGCAGTGTTCATATGAATCTGATATAGACAGGATCCTAAGGGCACTGCCAAAGTGATAAGATTTTTAAAAAAAATCGCAACTATTTTCTCCCTTCCCATATCCTCCATCATCCATAGTTGTCATCCGGGAAATGAAACAAACTGCAGACCTTTATATCTGGCGTGATTCCTTTATGCCAATAAATGGTTTCACATGCAGCTGGCGGTCTATAGCTTTAGCAGGCAGTTAACACACCATTTAAGACTTCTGCTGGAGAAATTGAAACGTACAACGAGCGTGTCCATCAAAAGCACATCAATGGCACTTTGGGAGCGAAACCTTCCAGTTACCAGTAAACCTTTAGGTGTGTGTGTGAGAGAGAGAGAGAGAGAGAGAGAGAGAGAGAGAGAGAATGAAGTGGGTCCGTTTTTCTTTATTTTTATGCAATCATTCATAATCCCACGGCAGGCCACCTTCCAGGAAATATGGAAAAGTCAAGTCTGTGACCGCCCTGTGGTTCACTGCTTTGACCACAAAAACATATTGGTTGTTGTGTTTTGACAACTTTTTGACAGCCGTCTACTTTAAACACGTGCCATCAACAAGACTGAAATGACTGCATGTTCGTCTTAGCAGCCCCTTTTTTATAACACAATTTATGTTACTAACGATGTAAATTTAAAGCTGAGCCTAACTTTGAGTAGACGTTTCCCCACTTTGCACAGGCTTCAGGCGCGTATGCTGTGGAATAAATGTGCTCTTTCTCTCGTGCGCTGCGTAATTGGCCACAACCGGGGGGGGGGGGGGGGGGGG
>NW_022280044.1:3555457-3579820 GCF_004355925.1 Anarrhichthys ocellatus | reverse complement strand
GGGGGGGGGGGGGGGGTTGAACTTTAATACTGGTCTCAGAGAAAAGCCACTAGGCTGCTGCCAAATCCCACAGTGGAGTCAGAAACCTCTAGGGGTCATTCAAATAGCTCAAGAAGGGTCCATATCAACATCAGGAGTCGTCATATCTCATAATTATTTCGTTATCTCACTTGAAACTTATTATATAGCATTAAAAAAATAAAATTTTATATAATCATTGAGTCGGATCGTTGCTATATTCCACAGATGTTTGACAACTGAACAATAATTCAATGCCAAATCAACAAGTGTGTTCTCAAGTGTGTGTATTAAGTCTAACTCCATGGTGAAATGGGTATCTATTTGGCGGGACACTGTGCGCCGCTCCAGTAAAGTGTCTGTGTCCATTGTACTTTGGGATGTCTCATGTCTGGACTAACCACATGTGCACGCCGGCGGCCACCTTGGCGATGGCGCAGGGTTGTTGTGACTGTAGGACTGTTGTTAGGTGTTTAGGATAAAATGATCTAAACCTGAATGAAGCATAAATTATCTGTGAATGGAATACCATCCCTGAAGCAAATAAAACAAAAAAGGTGTGATGGCTATCATCCGTATAGATGAATGTATAGAAATCTCACTTGAGAAATAACATGACAAGGGAACGGTTAATGATTAGGCCACTTTGTTTATTTTGAAGCTTGATTTGCTTACATCGAGTAAAGCGCCACAGGGCAGGCAGCAGGCTTGGCCTTGCACAGGTATGACTCATTGTTGTTGCTGCATGTTGCTGCTGAATGATTTAATTATCCTTCCTTCTATGATAACGTTAAGACACGTCCTGCCTATCGATCATAGTTTGAATCACGTTTTATTTTACCTGGTATATTTATGTTATTTTGAAAAGCGAAGTTGCCAAAGGAATCCGGACATTCAAACTTAATTTATTAAAATCATTGCATACGTAATAAGATGTTTAACCGAACTTGATTAGCTTAATCGTAAACTAGATAAATAGTGCGTGTAAAATGTTTATTACCTAAAATAGAAAGTATATATTGAACGAGTAGTCTTTGCAATGCAAATGCAATAAGGACGATATTTAGCATTTGGAGCCCAAAAAAAGCTTATTGTGTCTTATAAAATTGCAATTTTCTACGATTAACACTCAAATGTTATTATATCTATTGGCCTAATATGCAGTTTAGCCCTGTCTTTAATGACTGTTCCTCAAAAGGCCTGGTATTAATTGGTTATTTTTCACATTTGTTTAATCAAACGCACAGCATGATATTAAATAATTACAAAATATTAGTTTTGTTATTGTGATTTACGTTGACACATTACCTCTACCAAATGACTTTAATTTACAAAAACATAAAACATAATGCAGTCCAACATATTGTATTATATGTTCAAGAAAGGATGCACCTCCCCCATAGACAAAACATTATGTAGCCTACATTTGAACATTTTCGTGGTTACAACACACACCATCTTCCATCCTTGATTCTTGCTAAGTAAAATAATATTAGTTCATCATTGTTTCCTCTATTTGGCACTTTTGTTTAAATTTCCAAAGTACTGTTTTTTTCAGTGCCAATAGGCCTTAAACACAAAACCCCAAATGGTTCAGAACATTCCTGTATAGCCTCACTGTGAACAACATTTAGCTGACATTGTTCACGTTGTTCACGTTTGGGCTTTGAAAATGTTTAGTTTATGATATATACTTTTGTTCAATTTCTAAATGACTTGATATGTGGTTTAAGGTTTCTGTTTTCTGGGTTTAAGTTTAGCTTTTGACATATCAAAGGAAGCAAATGAGACTAATAGACTTTTTTTCTCTTTTTCACTTTAGGCTGCATCCGTCTTTTACGCACTTGATTGGCAGCTTCTGTTTAGTTGATGATTATCCTTGGATAACAGATAAAATACCAGCAAAATTACACTCAAATGGGCCAAAATCAATGCTGCATGTTGAAACTCTGGCAACAAATCCAGTGAAGGCTCCACTCCACCAGGTCCATTTCCTATAGCAAAGAATAGACGGAGAGCGACTGATCGTAAACACAAAGCAGCATACCGGGCGCGCGCGCCCACCACGCAGACACACACACACAGACACACACAGACACACACAGACACACAGACACACACACACACACACACACGCACACACACACACACACACACACACACACACACACACACACACACACCTTATCCCGTCCCCTCATTTCAGAGATCAAGATCATTTTCACACGTATCTGCTAAAAACACCTCCAAAAGATCTTCAAATAAAAAATGGCAACATTCCTTTTATATTTCCAAAGCTGGAATACAAAAGTAGACACCACCCAAGTGAAGCGGGTACGGACTAGTTCATGAGAATAAGCGGTGGAGAAAACTAAATGACAGTAAAAGTTAATGTCCTCCAATAGCTTTCATTGGGACAGGAATTCTCACCCCTCTTCCGCTCTTTTCAAGCGCTCAGACAGTTCCTTTACAGCCTGAATAGCCCGACAGGCTGGATGGCTAGACAGCAACTTTCAACTTGACCTTGGCCTCCAGCCGCGTCTTATGTCCTCCTATGTCAAAACAGGCACACACTGCCGAGTCCAGTGCTGTTTTATCTCTTTGCATATTGTAAACATGTCGGAAGTCTAGTGTCTTAAATATTCACCCCAAACCACGATGTTGAATCCGTTTCTTTGTTTTAATCTGAAATATGTATATGGTTTAACGGAAAGGTGGGGGGGGTGGCCTACTGACTGTGTTTCGAGAAACATTTGAATGGTTGAATTAAATTGCTTAAAATATGTCCGACTTGTGCTTAGCATTTCCACATCCCATACTGAATGCGCTGGTTTGTGCGCAGTATACAGACGGATATTATAACATACTACACAGTGTATCGATGCATCGGTGGGCGGCAGAATATGTTTAATTCCTTGTAGATCGTGTGCAACATTGGAACACAATATAATTGAATATTGTTTGTATTACTGGGAATCTCTTTCAGTAAATGGCTGTGTGATGATACCTTGTTCCTGTAGCGAAGCAGACAAAGGCTGGCCAGTGTGCGTGCGTAAAGGCCATAAGGCTATGCATATTAGTCATATGTGTAGTAGCCGTTTTTTTTAAATTGTTGACCACTTTTCAATAATCGACTCTTATCTGAGCTTCAGACATAAAAATATATTTTTAAGCCATTTATTATCCAAATCAAGCATTTGAAAGTCTGAAATACAACCTAATTTGAATATAATATTAGGCTCTTATGTGTGTCTTACTGTTTACGAATAAAGAAACATCCATCTCAACAGAATCAAACACGGCGAAAGCCAAATCAAATAGGTACGGTCACCCTACTTCGCCGCATTTTTCTCCACTTAATTATCTGTACAGGGTGATGTTTACCGTCCTCTTTGCATAACCTTGTCACGTGATAACATCTGAGCCAATGACGGCTCAACCTCTGCGCTCTTGTGCGCGTCAGAGTGGTATTACTCTCTGAGAACCAGTATCTCCTTTTCTCAGTCTGTGCTTTTTAAAAAAGAGCCAGAAGCTTCAATGTTGGATGCCGTGCTATGACAACGTCACTGCTCCTCCGTCCTCGCTGGGTCGACCCGTCGGTGATGTTCCTCTACGACAACGGCGGAGGTTCCGATGAAGTCAAGAACATGGAGGGTTTTGCTGGTGGCAACTTTGCTGCGAGCCAGTGTCGGAATCTGATGGCGCACCCTGCGTCCCTGGCACCCAGCACGGCTTATTCGTCAAGCGACGTGCCCACCTCCGGTATTGGCGAGTCAGTGAAACAATGCAGTCCTTGCTCTGCAGCTCAGAATTCCTCCAGCGCGTCCCTGCCGTATGGGTATTTCGGTAGCGGTTATTATCCGTGCAGAATGTCGCATCACAGCAGCATTAAGTCATGCGGAGCGCAGCCCCCCTCCGCGTATGGAGAAAAATACATGGACACGTCTGCCTCGAGTGACGACTTCACCTCCCGGGCAAAGGAATTCGCTTTTTATCCGACCTACTCCACAGGCCCCTACCAACCTGTCCCCAGCTACCTGGACGTTCCTGTCGTGCCAACTCTCAGTCAGTCGGAGGCCAGACACGAGTCCCTGATACCTATGGAGACCTACCAACCGTGGACTCTCGCCACCAACGGCTGGAACGGCCAGGTTTACTGCGCCAAGGAGCAGCCCCAGCCCGGCCACATGTGGAAGTCCTCTATACAAGGTAGGCTACATCCCTCAAGGTCCAGCCGTTGGACAGAGCTGCTGCTTGACATGTTGGTTTGTTACCACACAGTAAACAGGATGCACATTGTATAGAATGTGGTCTTTGAAATGTCAGTTGCTGTGTCAACCTGCTGAACAAACAGCACAACAAATAGCTTGGAAACCAAATTACTGAAGTAATGGAATGGGGAAAAATCGTTTAGTTTCCTCAAAAGTGAAGACATAATCTCAGCGCATAGAGATTTTCTTAAATGTATTGATCATCTTTACTGTAATTAATCAACCGTCATTGTCAAATAGTATGTCAACCTTATTTTAACTTGTTTTATACTATAACACGTCACTCCCCATAGAAAATCCAGAACTATTTGATTCTATAGCTAGTGGAAATGTGTGGCTCAGTAATAAACAAATTACCGTTTATTGATAAAATTCAATTTTGAGAGTTAAATGTTAAACTGAACCACTTGTTGAGAAGCAACTCATGACAGCATATTTTGTCTCTCTCTCTCTCTCTCTTTTTTTTTTTTTTTAAAGACGCGGTGTCCCACACCGGAGGAGAGTCTGGCTCTTATCGACGTGGAAGAAAGAAGCGCGTGCCATACACCAAGGTGCAACTGAAGGAACTCGAGCGCGAGTACGGCGCCAATAAATTTATCACGAAGGACAAGAGGAGGAGGATATCTGCCCAGAGCAACCTGTCCGAGAGACAGGTCACCATATGGTTTCAGAACAGACGTGTAAAGGAGAAGAAAGTTGTCAACAAATTGAAACCCATCAGCTAGTTTATTTATATTTTTACTATGGACAATAGGCTATCTGTGGGATATACACTAGACACACACACACACACACGCATGTATATGCGCGCGTTTGGACTCATGGATTGGAACACCAAAACTCCTTTCTGACTGAATATGATTTATTTGTATGTTACCAAATGATTTCCCGGAGCTTCTGGAACAAAATTCCTGAGGCCTATGAATACTGGACCCTCCTGACACTTGCTGTTAAATGGCTTTTTGTGTTAAAGAGTCAAGTGGAGAGAAAAAGACAAAACATATAGCTGCAGTTTTTGTGAATAGTTTTTTTTCTTCTTTTTTTTTTCTCTCTTCCCGACATGCTCACTCAACGCAGGAAAACGGACCCCAGTTAAGAGAGGTGTGCGCCACCGTGCTACGCCTTTATCTGCAACTTTATCGACGGTGATAAAAAATGCAAAAGGTTCACAGGAAGTGATGTGTTAGGGATTTGGACCTTGGATTAAATATTAATCTCTACTGGCTTCCTTTTTTAAAACCTAACTCACATGCTTCGCTTGTATGAAGTTTATTCTTATCATATGAACCCGTGCTCACATCCATATCCAATCCATGGTGCAGTTCTTACTATAACGCTTATATAATCGTTGGGGATATGTGATCATGTCAATCATAGCTTTTTAGAATGTGTGCGTATTCATGTGGTTGTATATAAAGTAAATTCCGGCTTGTTATCCAGGTCATTTGTGTGTGAGTCCAGTATGTCGGTGTTAAAGTCCGTCCCAATAAAATATGGACTTTGTTGAACTGTATCTAGTTATGTTGGACATGTACCAATTTCATGGCATGACACATGCTAGCTCAGTTTACACTTTTATTTAATCCTTTTGGCGAATTTGCTCCTCTATTAACGCTGCACTTTTTAAAAACGGTTTTAAGGCCCATACTTCTGCTTCATGTGACAACTATGGTTTAAATGGTGTCTTGTGGCTGCTTTTCTGGGTTTGTAGCAGCTTTCTTTATCCAGAAAAAGGCTACTTTAGGCAAATTTCTATTTTGAAAGTCCAATATTTGCAATGTGTAGTAGAGTTCTGTCTGGCTCTGGGAAAAGAGGAAATTAGTTAGTTGAGGCTGGTTTGTATTGAAATATAGGCTGACATTGCCATCTAGCGGCGGCTTTATGATCATACCAAAGGAATTATCAATGGTCAAATAGTGCTATACAGACTTTACTTAATAATAATAATGTTAAGGATAATAATTATAATTATATCATTTTCATTTAATTCTATACTAATTAGCTATTGATTTGGTCTGTGATCGAGACAGCTACCGTAATGTAGCATATGTAGCGTATTTACAACGCAGGTGTAAATATGAGGAAACGCTTTATTTTAATAATAAACATATAGGCCTATTAAACACAAAACACATTTCCTCTTGCTCATTCGTAGTGACTAACATTACAAATAATCACTTCAATATGTAAATGTTTGCACGGACATTTAATATTGAAGGGTATAGTGAGGTGAAGTTGTGTATTTTATTTCTCCAAATATATTTCGTAGTGCTTTTGTTACACGTTGAAAGTAATATCCATACAGTTCGAAGTTACTTCCTAAATTCAAGTCATCCTTTTAATAAATTCCTGTAATATTTAGGCCTACATTGTCTTATTGGGTTGAGTTTACTGAGATGCAGCTAGTTTACATTTACGTTCAAAGTTGCTATATGTGTATCTTTCTTCTGATCAAAGAAAATGACTTATTGAATTGTCAGCTTGAAAACCTAATTTTTGACTCCATTTAATGAAATTTGGGCAACTATTTTTAAACGGCGCAGGCCACCGCGTCAATCTGTTTTGTACGACTGCACATACTAGCCTACTTTATACGCAATCAACTGCGTTATTTTGTTCCTCCCTTAAGCGTAGGCCTAATATATATATGAGTGTGTAAATATTCAAAGGCCTATTCACAAATGTCAGAATGCAATAAATAATTAAATTTCATTTATTACAATTTCTGTAAGCTTTCTATTGTTATTGGATTCATCGCGAACAAGAAATCAAAAATAATAAGTCGTAAAACACTCGGTCGCCGTGATGAAAATATTTTTTGTTTTAAAATGTATTGATGTAATGTTGAATATTAATTTGGTGCAATACCTGAATGATTCGTGGAAATGTTTTGCATGGCAATGCGTCACTTAAAAAACGGGCCCTATAGAAAAATATCTATGCTGTCAACATGAGGTGAATTGCACTTTTAATTCAATAGAATTTAAACTGAGTTAATTTTAACTTTTTGCAGTTCCGTGGTGTTGAAAAAAACCCAACCTGTGCTTGAAAAAAACGTATACAACTGCGTCCCCAGTCACGCGCATCGTTCATTGTTCACTGACATTTGGGGCTTGTGTGAATATATACTTGTTCGAAAAGATTTACATTTTAAATGACTAAGTGCAGTTGTTACGCAGCTAACCACGCAACCAAAAACGCAACTCACAATGTTTGTTTTGACTGCTTTAATGAATGTGATTCAGTCTTACTGGCAGTCAATTGTCAAACCAAATCCCTCCTTATTCAGAGCTCCAGCTCCTCTAGCTGGCCTTCACACCTGTTAGGCTGCCTGAATTACTTGTTTAACTGTTTTATCCAATTTTGTTCTATGGAACAGTTTGTCTTCATTCAATAATTGAAATCACATATCCTACTCTGTACGTACGACTTATCAATCCCTTTTTTTACTTTTTGCAATAATTGAAAGCACATAGACCTGTGGGTTATACTTGTACATGGTTTTATAGTTATTTTAATTTATTATATTTGTTAGTTGTTGCTTTGCATGCGCTATAAGCCTAAACGTGAATACCTTTACTGACTACATACACATATATATATATACCCTAGAAAACGAATTATCTTTTTTTGAATAAAAAATTCTATAACTCCTTATCCAGAACCTGGATGCTAAATTATTTGGCTGCTTTAAATATTATTAAGCCTATTATTGTCAGTTGAATTAGTTGTAGTTGTTGTGATTTAAAAACAAAATGTTGTGGCTGTTAGTTGTATATGTAGGCTACATATTGTTGTATTTATTTATTTGGATTTTTTAACAAATAACATCTCATCTAAGTGGGAGTTTTTTCAACATTTGTAACATGCTCGTTAATGAGTTTCATTTACTATAAATAGTTCAGCCTCCTTGTTTCAGTTTTGTGAAAATGGCAAATGTTCAGTAACGTTAGCGAACATGATTAGGGATTATTTACACAGTCGACTAAAGGTTGGATTGTTTCCTATAGTTAGCAGTCAAATATCTGGTGTTTATATCTACATGGCCAGCTGGCTGATTGAGAGAAACACAACAGAAATGTGAGACAGAAGCATATGCCCGCGAGCACGGAATGCAGCGTCGCCCTGGTCCCACGTCCTCTAACGTAGGCACGGCGGGGCGCGCACGTATTACACAATAAACTCAGAGATGGGATAAACGTGTGATGTCTGACTGCTCAGTGCGTTTTATAGTCCAGAAAACACTAACGAGCGGAAGAGCTGATGCTGTAGAGCGGAAGTTGAGTGCAGTCATGTGATCAGCTAGGCAGCTCATTGGCTGCAAACGAGCACAGCCACATTTTATTGGTTCGTGAGGACCAAAACAATGCTACAGGTCCCGCCTCCACTCGAACACATAGTGTGATAGTCCAAACTCACAGCGCAATGCTCCGCCCATCACTCCTCCTCCTCACGTCTTTGACTCACAGCACTTTGGGACTGTGCAAAAATTGAGTTCTGCCGCCACACTAAGGCAAAAATAGTGAATTACAGTTAATTTCAGTTTTCAAAAAGGGTTCCATTTAGCCTACTATTCACTTTAAAAAGATATACATGGACTTCCATGCATTATTTGTTTTAAGCAAAGCAAAGTGTAGCCGTCAAAGGAAATATTTGTCCTTTAAAGGCACTTTCTAACTAAACAAATGATCAAGCATGATCCATTTTTATTATTCGATTCCGTCTGACACTAACAGTGAAAATGTTCTCTTTTAAAGAAATAACCATGTCACGCTTTCTATTCATCAAATAACTGAATATACTCTTCTCAGATAGTCCGTAAAGGCTAATCTTTAGGTCAGAAACTCAATATTATCGAATATACTAGTATCTTTTGAGGTTTTCGGATCAGTGAATTGGTCAAATAGATTACATATCCGATTAGTATGTCTCTGGCCTGCCTGTGGGTGGTTGAACACAGACAGGGCCAACACTGGGCATTGTCTCTTTACATTGACCTTCGCTGTCTCTATGCGTAATGGTGGCTAGACCTGCAACCTTGAGTCACTCAACAATATAGCTCTGGTCAAGCTTGAAATAACGAGTTTGGAAGATAATCTCGTAATACACCACAAAGACCTGAGCAGACAATGCATTTATCAAAGACCGTGGCAGCGGTCAAATAGGAGCACTTGACCGAGATTATGTGAAAGCCTCAGTCGGCGCCTTTTGCTTCCTCAGACGGGGTTTTCCTGGTCTCATGTGGTTTGAAATATGAATGCCAACTAATTTACTAAGTTGATTTATGAAGGGTGTATAGGCATGCCTTTAAAGGAAAGATACACTATGAGTCATGGATTACAGTGAAGGCAGAAGGTCTGTTTGCTTCGTGTGGGGTTTGTTTGCAATTCCCTGGCAATTACCTCAAGACAAAATACATATTTCGCAGTGATAATACTCAACGATTACATATAAAAGTGCAGAAGATATAATAAGGCAAGTTTGTGCAGCTAAACGCATGTTGTTTTTGGATATTTGAATCCATGTTTACAAAAAGCGATACGGGAGACTGTGGAAATCTCTTTGAAAATGTTTTTAAAACGCTGCAGATGCTTCATATTGGTGTATTATCTCGCAATACCTACGGGTTTAATCCACAATAATTGGATTTAAGGGCAGTTTGGGGCTTTTCCCGAGTAAAATGGGTCATTCGGTTAAACTACAATGTTTTTACATTTAATGTGAATCCGGTCCTGGATCAGTTCAGATATGTGAATGAAACTACAATAGCCAGTCATGAGATTTGTTCCTCGTTATTTGAGCTTGGTTGGAAACAATGATGCGAGACAAAAGGGATTATCAAATAACATGCTGCTGTTCTTAAGGTATAAATAAAAGACAAGAGCGAGAAATGTAATTCAGCGGCGACGTTTTCGTTGAAGTTCATCGTTCAGTTGAACAACAATGTTTACCATGAGTCGAGATATATTTATAAGGCTCTAGGTGACTAAGAGTAAATGATGCACGTGTATTTGACTGTTAAACGGCATTTTCACATAATGAAAAAAAGCTGTATCTGAAAATGAGGAAAAAGCAATGTCATCTGAGTTTCCTATCAAAAAAGACTACAGACGTCACATTGGTTTGATTTAAACATATTCCAAATGCCACGTCAGCAACTGCAACTGTTAAATATTTACTGAGATGTTATATTATTTAAAAGATGCTGAAAGCCAAGCAAACATCTCGAGTATATAGACTCGTATAGTATGAAATATAGATCTTAAAATCAACCAAGGGAAAAAGACACCTTTCAAATAATAAAGTTCTACTATTCACCAGCTCAATTCAGACTCTTTAAAAAAAAAAAGATTTCTTATGCAAATGATTAGAATGTACTTTTTGAGCATGTGCACATAATTCAAGAAACGGAACTGGGAATTCACTTTCCAATTGTGCTCTGAATATCTTGTTCGTTCAGCCATCAATTAATGCGCAATTAAGACTAGGATTTTCTGACGCAATAGCCTAGTTTCTACATTGTGGCCTCCCTTTTCAAAATGAGATGAAGCCCTATCAATACACTTACATTTGATTCTGTCTTTCTTTTCCTCTCTATCTCTTTTTCCTTTGTAAAATGTGTCCCCCATTGAAGTGCAGTTTATGTCCTTTTGTCCATGCAGGCCCACTCCTGCTGACGCCTCGTTTCCCAGGATACCCTCTACAGGCGAATCCAGCATTGTGAGTCTCCACTGGTGAGTCAGAGGTGCTCCCGTTGACCGTGGAGTTGGTCAGTTTCCCTGCATGCCTGTGTGGTCCGCCAGGCCCTTCTGTCGTCGCCATCGCTGTCGGCTCACATTTCAGTCACCTGTGGATAAATCAACAGTTGTTCGCCGAATCAGGTTCAAATTTACAAATATATATATATATATATATATATATATTTTCCCCTCCTCGTTCATTTGTACGCAACTAAGTGCTGTGATTGTTTGATCTGTCAGTCTGGAGTACAGGGGGGTGGTGTGTGTGTGTGTGTGTGTGTGGGGGGGGGATTATAAAGCTATCAGAGTCGTATCAATGTAGCCAACCGTTCAAGTTCGAAAACGCTTTTTAATCAATCTCATATTGTGGAAAACCAAAAGTAAACGCGTAAAGTAAATGTTCTACATTTATCAATTAGCTCATAGTTTTGGTTGTACGCCCAGTGCTCAGTCTACACATCACAAACCGCCATGTTTAAGTTGTGTTTTGTGATTGTTGAATGTATAATAGTCTGTGCATCAAAAGGTGACAGTTGGTACCCGTATTGTTTTAGTCACTATGCCTGTGTATCTTTTCGGACTCCTGCTCAGCACACTCTGCGACAGACCGTGTTCTCCTTTCGAGGTAAAGAATATAGTCAATAGATGCTTTGAGGCGCAGGTGTGGTGGCCCATTTTTCCACCATAAAATGAAAACAAAAACAACCTGTACTAAAGCTCTGGGCTTTTTATTTCACTTCAAGACTTAAACTACAGGAGGTTTCTTTACAGGACACTAAATGCGCCTATTTAGCCTGCTTTACAGCCTATGGGCCTACCTGACGTGGCGTTAAACTATACTTTCAGATCCTCCCCACACTTGATTGTTTACTTGTTGTCTAACAAGGTTTTATGGCACACGGCTTTGTCTGTCCGTGTCACTCGCTCCGACACAACTGCGCTTATATCACTCCAGAATGGAAGTTACACTTAATTTGAAGTTAAATATGTTGTGTTAATATCTGTGAACTGATATATAATTGTTTAATCTTGTTTGATTTAATCCAAATGACAAGTGTGTCTATTTGTATCTGGGTATGTGGTGTAGGGTATACGAAAACGGCAGGAGACGGAGTTCTCCTCTTGACTTAAAGGCCATAAAAACAGTGTCCCTGAGTAAATACTGATTATCTCATGTCAAATCTCTTCCATAGTCATTCGTGGTCATGTATTACCAAAAGTCTGTATATTAATGTTTCTCTTGAATGTCCAAATCTGATATTAACTTAATATTGTCAATATCAACTTATTTTGAACATAAGGAGTTTTGATGAGAGCAATTCTCCCAAATAGTAAGAGTTCAAATGAGTGGTTAGCTAAATTAAGCTAACCGAACCTATACAAGACGGTACATCTCTCATGATTCGTTAGACTTTTCCTCAGCTCAGAGTTAGAAGTTCACATTATCGAGTACTCTTGTAACCCAAAGCCTTCGTAAACTTAGAAGCAATTAAAGGAACTCCATCCGGGGCACAGTGGGCCCTTTGCTCTCTGTAAAGGACCCTCTCCCGAACTTGAAGTCGACCGTACAGACAAAGCTTTGGCTTTGAGAGCTTTTACGCAGCACCAGACTGCGGTTTTGGTGACCAAAAAAAACACACAAGCAGGATGGTGAGAGGATCAACACAAATACAAAACACATTTCACATACAATTTGCCTTTTTACGCTTGTCGTTATTCTTGAACTAATTGTTTACATTTGTTTAGTCAAATGGTTAGAACAAGTGTATTTATTGTCGGTGGAAATCTTACCTTAGTTGTTTATAGACATGATATGTTTCTATTTCGTTCAAAATCCTCAGCTGCTGACTTTGAGTCCGCGTTGGTGGCGACTTCCTATCACGCTTGGCCTGTTTTGTGGTGTCTGTCTGGCCGGGGAGGGAAAACAACGCAGCAGCATACTATAGCTATAAAAACGCAGGTCTGTCCAGAGCTGGCTTTGGTTTTCCTGGGCATCCTGTGCTCAATTGCAGCTTAAAAGCTTCAATACAAGTCATAGAATTTGTCTGGATTCACTGAGAGGCGGAGCGTATGGTCGCTTGCAATTGATCAAATATAATTGCTTGCAAGCAGGACAGTGCAACACAGACTGCATGTTTTTTTCCCCTGTTTTTATAAACTCACATTGCGTTAGTTGGTGCTTGCACAGTCCTAGTGTGTGTGATATTTTAAGTGGTGGTTCACATGTGCCATCAGGAACCTCTTGGATCTGAATATACACATCGGGCTGTGGGGCCAGGCCAGCCGCGGCGGTCTTAATCCGAGTTCACGTCTCTCATTCACAGCACATTAGAGTCAAGTTGCAACCTCTCCAAATCAAGCTGCAGGGTGGCCTCAGTGCAGGCAGCCAGGGAATGTGCACTGTGGCATGTTTACCAAAGCAAATGGAAGAAATCCATTCATTTAAAAACACAATGGACAATTGTTTTCTTAATTTGTATAGCTTCAGGGGAAAGGAGACCTTTAATACAAAATCATTTGCAATTCATGTGTGGCAATAACAAACGTTATTCACAATCTGGATTTTAAAGTAAATGTTGCATGCACATTTCGAGCTGTAACTTTGAAATATACGGCTGCAGGTATTTAGAAATCCTGCAAAATAATCCGTTAATAAATGTTTACTCATTTTATTATGTGCGTGTGTTGGTATTTACGCAAATGTATAGATGCGTCATGGCAATAAATAGAAAAAATTGTGATCTGATGGACATTAGTATGCATCAAAACCTAAGCATTTTCAAAATTTCTAGAATTTGTCTTCTAACAGGACAACGCACATTTGAATAAATATTGGCACCAAAACGTTAAGAAACTTCCGTGTGTAAAAGTCAAGGGGGCTTGTATGTTGCGACTTTTTTAGCCGTTGTTGGATTCATTAAATATGACACAAAGCAGCGAAATAAGACAAGAATAATTCAGCAATAGAATATGTGTACTATTCTAAATAGGTTGTTGCATTTAACTTTTGAAGCAGACTGCTTTATTGTCAATTCTTGAGCATTTTCCTCAGTGAGCCTCGTCTTTTCTACGAGGTGTGTCGTTTTTTACTGTTGATACTCACACAAATACTAAATATTATAATAATATAATGTGTTTATTACTGTAAACATTACAATAAAAAAAATGGTTTCTTAGTGTAAGGTTTCTCAGACCACAAAATGTCAGGTTTGTTCTTTCACTCTAAATATTAAGATCCTGTCCTGTATTTATTTAGTCAACATTTCAGTTTGGTCTTTGTTATAGGCTACTGTTACTAACACAAGGCTGTATCCTGTTGAAACATTAGCCGCTACTTTGAACATGACCCTGATAACTAAATGCCCACTGGGCCAAATGCTATGTTGTAAAACCACCAAGTGATGATGACTAAGAGGTCTAAAAGCAGACTTTACAGATAAGCTGGTTGTCTCTTTCCTCCAATTCAGGTCAATGTTGTCAATGCACAGTAATGCTGGTTCAATCATGTTTCAATTGTTATCTTGCATAATCATTTCATTTTTCTTGCATTGTGTACATAATTTAAAAAAACAAGGAAAACTAGAAAAGCTTAAATTACGCACAAATATTTTTCTAGGGCACGTAGTGTGGAAAAGCACAGAACATCTGGGAAATTGATATTCGGGCCAAAGCTTCGATTGAAATCCACCTTCTCTTAAAAGCAGCATTCAAGTTGTCTTCCTCTGACTTCGTTGTATGTTAAGGAATTCCACTTTAAGGCGACATGGCGATAAAGCAACAATGCCAAGCTTTAGGACATAGCAGTCATGTCTCTTACACTACACACACTCGCCCCCCCCCCCCCCCCCCAACACACACACACACACGCGCGCAAGCACACACAGGCAGGCACGCACACACATATACACAGACTGAAAATCTGTCAATTTCTGCCGTGTGGTCACGTGACCTCCTCCTTCGTAGAGTGGATGGAGATGGCTCTCCACGTCAGCCTACGTCTCCAAATTTCTGCTTAGCGAACCTGCTTCAAAGAGGCAAGAGGCACGGCGCTTCAGAGCCATGTTCAGGGCGGTTATAGAGGAATCAACCCCCAACATAGAGTTATAGTAGAGGGTGAACTACGATGATGGATTTTGACGAAAGGGTCCCCGTCGGATCGAACATGTATTTGCCCAGCTGCACGTATTACGTGTCGGCGGGGGCTGATTTCTCCGGTCTTCCCTCGTTTTTATCCCAGACCTCGTCCACCCGACCCATGCCATACTCTTACTCCTCTAACCTGCCGCAGGTCCAACCCGTCAGAGAGGTTACGTTTAGGGACTATGCAGCCATTGAAGCGTCTGGTAAATGGCCGCACCGGGGGAACTTGCCCCACGGCTACCCCACCACGGAGGACATGGTGCACCGGGACTGTCTTTCGGCTCAAACTTCTGTCGTAGGAGACATGTTCGGTAAAAACAGCCCCGCAGCTGCCGCCGCTGCGTACCACCACCACCACCACCATACGAGCGCCGGCTCCGCTGCCACCAATTTATACGGTAACGTAGGCAGAAATGGCGTGCTGCCACAAGTCTTCGACCAGTTTTACGAATCGGCGTACGCGAACGCGTCGGAGAGCTCCTCCACGCATGGCTATTCGGGGGAAAAAACGACGACCAAGCAGCCCAGCTCTTCGCCAGAGGACGAACCGTCGTGCAGAGACACCGAGGCGAAGGAGCAGCGGGATGAGGCGAGCAGCCCGCAGTTATCTTCCGGCAACAATGAGGAGAAATCCAGCAGCAGCAGTACGTATTAAAGTCAGCGCCTTGGTTATGAGAGAAAGTTTGCAATCTTGCGAGCTGCTGTTAAAATTTTTATATGCTGTTTTATAAGCATATAAGGTTTATAGAGGGCCTGTAGACCCCCCACCCCCAACAAAACTTTGTTATAAACTGCAGGATCACGTGTTTGGAATTGAAATTGGCCGTGAAAGACATGAGGTCGGTGGTTTTTCTGTACCTAACGTTTTCCAAAAACACCCAGTTATCGATGTGAATTCTTATACAGACTTGCGTTAAGTCCACGTGTTATAAACTTGCTTGTTTCACGGTTTCTTAGCATTAAAACAGCACTTCCATGTAATGAGGTTCGTGCCTCTGGTTAAGGGTTAGCGGACGTGAGCTCTTGTGTTAAAGTAATCATGGACTCTTGTGTTCCCATTTGTAGATTTACCCCTTTGTGTTCTATAAAACGACTATACCACTACTACTACTACTGCTACTATAAAAACTGTCAAATGCAACGTGGTCTCATTTCCCTGTTGCTCTTAGTTGTTCATGTTTAAAAGCGTGCTGATTGTTTTCATTAGCAGGAAAAGGTCAAAGCCAAAGTATTGTCTATAGCGAACCAGCACGAATGGTTTGGTAATATTTCCAGTGTCATTTAACGTCTTTATATGTGACACTTGAAATGTTGAAATAGAAAATATTTTTTGAATGCTTTATGTAGAGGAAATACGCTCATGCGTAATCTGGACATCCAGGGCGTACAAATCGTTTTTCTAACATAGTTAGGGCTAATTTGAAATGTTTATATTTTCTGTGACCAGTACACTTTCCTTTTCTTTCTTCCAGATGGACAGAGGACCCGTAAGAAAAGGTGCCCTTATTCAAAATATCAGATCAGAGAACTTGAGAGGGAATTCTTTTTCAGTGTGTACATTAACAAGGAGAAACGCCTGCAACTATCTCGGATGCTCAACCTCACCGACCGACAAGTGAAGATTTGGTTTCAGAACCGTCGCATGAAGGAGAAGAAACTGAACAGAGATAGATTACACTATTATACATCCAATCCTCTGCTTTAGGGGTCAATGAAGCCCCGTCACAGCTTCCATAGTCCTCCGCTGTGGGACCGACTGCGTTTACAGACAGACTGGCTCTCCGGCTCTCTTCCAGTGTACACTGTGTACCACATTGGCCGCGACAGCAGCAACACTGCTCAATGGTTAATTTCAAGTTCGAGGACAAGAGTATCCTGCGATCGGAATTACCCACAGAGTGAGCATGAATTAAGTCAGTCTGTGGACTTTGATTTCACTCTCCAGACTCTCTTTTTGAGGAAAATGTAGAAACGGATTGTTGCCCTCTTGCGAGGGCCCTTGTTAATATTATTGTGACTCACAGACGCCTTGTTTATTTTTCTTTCACGCGGGTAGAAATTAGTAGTCACTGATCGACTGACCCAGTGTATTTTGTAATCAAAAGATTTGTTTAACTTTTTTTTCTATTTGTAAAGTCAGAAAAGTGGTGGATTTAGGATGATGATGGCTATGTACTTAAATAACTGAAATTATATTGGTGTGACCAAACAGTGAGTTCGAACAGATGAGATTGTAATGTGTTTATGTTTTGTGTGCTTATTTATTTTGTAGCCACTCGTTTACTATTTCCTTTAATGCCACGGCTAACCAAGTCGAAGTCCATTATTACAAACAGGCTATAGGGATTCCGTGTTGAGTCTTGGCTGGCCTTTTGTCGTCTGTATAGCCTGCAGAATGAGGGCTATACGTATTTATATGTTGCGTATCTACCCCAATCCATGTCGTCCTTTTGGATTTTTGGAGACTATCAGTCGAGTATTGATAATGTAGGCCAAAACCAGAGAGATAAGCTTGTCCACTGGATCCGTGTGGAGTTGCACTGAGGTACACGCCCAACATATGCACACACAGGTATATATGCAGCGGGCCTGTTTGGTCTGATATTGATCCGCATAACAGAATATTTTTTTCATTACTTGTGATCCTTTGGTACTTGCTGTCTAAAGAAGATAAAATGCTACATTTTCAAGTGTGCTAACAGGGCAATGCTGGTCAGGGTCATCGCATTGAATCAATTGCTTGGTATGCCCAATTGTGTATTGTACTATATTTCCAAATAAAAAAACAAATGAAAAGATCATTGAGAAAAAAAATGCTGCCTTGTCATTGTTTTTTCCCCCACAAGCTGTAGCATGCATGCATTCTTGTGTGTGTGTGTGTGTGTGTGTGGGTGTGTATGTTTGTGTGTGTGTGTGTGTGTGAATGCTTTCTTGTGTGGGTGCTGAGGCAAACATACAGAGAGATGAGAGGAAAGGAGACCTCATGTGAAACATTTTACGCACGAAACACATTCAACTCGCAATAGTTTTATCACAAGCATGTGCCAACGAATGTTGCAAACATACATACAAAATATGAACTGTCCAGCCTGATAGAGGCACACACAGAGTATACACTTCATGTTAAGCCTTTAAAATAAAAGTTAATAAAGTAACACCTTTAATAATGAATCTGTTGATTCTTAATTGCTTTTCAATAACCTTACATTTGAATGGGTTTCGATAGATGTAAACTAAAAAGAAGTATAATTCCTCTGCTGTCAACTATTGTCCTGTTGTGCGGCAATTACGTTGATCCCGAGCTGATCAATATTTTGAGCCATTGACGACATTTTGCAGCTCTTGCATTCCAACTGAAGAAAAAATATGTTATTGAACCAATCCAGATCCACCTTTATCCGTTTCCATTACATTTGTTGTCGCCATGTACACTTTATTTTCTATTCGTTTTTCACTCTTTCTCTCTCGCTCTCTGTCGTTTGTGTGTGCAAGCTGTCATTACGCTGATTGGCTTTGGAAACACTGTTCCAACAGCAGTCTCCTTTGGCGACGGTCGCCATATTTGCTGCTGTTATCACTGTGTTTATGGGAGCTAGCCGCAGCGCATTGGCGTTCATATATGACAGTCAAAAGGGCCATAAACGCGGGGAGAGAGGCTGAAGTTTATGGTTGCCTCTCTCTGCCATAGTCCGGCCTTGCCTTGCGCATCCTTTACTGCGCGCTGGAATTCCGTCCCTAATTACGGGACATCCTCCCCGTTGCCGCAGCAACGCGGCCATAAAAGCTGTCTGAGTCTGGGGCATTTGTACAATTGGAGTGCAGTGCAATAAACCGTCTGAGACCCAAGGTTATTAACTGTTACCAAGGAGGCGAGAGCAACGGCCGGGAGAGGACGGATAGGAACAGCCTTTGCTTGCTGCATCGACTTCACTTGAGACGCTTTGCCCCTCGTGTGGTTTATCCAGCTCGATCAGTTTAGTGGCGACGGCTGCACGCAGGATTAGTCTTTCCTCTGCCACTGGGCGGCGCTGTTGGGACCAATGTCATGGCCGTGGATATTTTCGTCTCCAAACTCACCTCGAATGCAAGCAGGTAAAAGGTGTTATCAACACAAGCTGAAGCTTGAACAGTTTTCTCTGTTGCAAGAAACCGTCTGAACGTCCACTCCTTAGACTCTTCTCATGCATGCGACTCCTGTTAGTTTGAGATGGGATCCGTTTTGTGTTTAGTCTCCACATTTCTCTGGTGCACAAGTCTTCCTGGGGGCCCTAATAAGGCAACACATCTGTGCCAAGCCTTCATGCTGCATGTGCTATTCATTTTGCTGAGCTTGAGCTTTTTAATGGTTGAAGAATAGCATGCCCGGCTTGTACCTGGAGAGATCTACAACCCCGTCCAGTCCAACCACAAATGTTTTGGATTTGGGGAAAAATTATAAAAAAAAATTGGATACAGTTAGTATGTTAACGATACAGTAAGCAGCGGTGCTGGATACAAAACATATGCTTTCATTTTTCAGATGGTTCACATTCTAATGCAGCTCATCTTAAAACACAGCAACTGGCTTGTATGCTCGTTCCTCCTCCTCGTCTTCGTCTTCAAAGAATCCCCTAACAACATTTGACGTCCTTCCCAAACACATTATTCTCTGTACGTGCCAAGTGGATACAAGCTGCTTTTAGAAAAGTCGATCTGATTGTGATAGGGCAGCAACCGCGTCTCATTTTCCTTCCTGTCACAGATATAGAGCTGCACTGAGGGTATTCGGTGTCAGTCCAAGTGGCGGGTTACTATTCTGGACCTTAATGCACGTGGACCGAGTCTCTTTCTCCTTTGTCTCTAGTGAAAAATAAATGCTTCCGCTGGATGTAATAAAACCCCGCATTATTGTTCATAACTGCACTCGGGACGAACATGATACGACTCAAACGGCCTCTTCGGCCACGATTATATGGGCCGGATCAAAGCCAGTGGTCAGAGTGAACTGTTTTGGGGATATAATAGCCAGGCAGCTGTGAAAATGAAGATTTAATAGCACCAATTAATAACTGTAACACAAAGATATCGATAGGCCCCAATGCCAGTACAACACCATGAAGTGTGTGCGTGTATAAGCCAAAACAATGTAATACTGGGCACAGATAATTAATGGATGTATTTAGTTTCCTAACTAGCTCATATGTCCCTTAAGGAACATGCCACTGTGGGGAAGATAATACAAACTTTGTTTAGTAGGTCAACTCTGCAGTGAATTATTTTATGGTTTTGGGGGAATTTACTAGACGGGCAAAAAATGCTCGGTGTACGGCCCTTGTCTTTAAAACTCTCACGCTGGAGAAAATGCTCTTTTCTTTATATATTTCAACAAATTATATTTTGTCTTTTGAAATACAATATTGTATTATTTCCGTGTATGCATCAATAACCCTCAACCAACTTTCAGTCATTTAGGTCATTTGAAATATGTGCATTTGACAAATGTCCACCGTCAACGCGCTAAAAATCTAAGCCAGTGTACATAAATGAGCTGTCAATGACAGAGCGTTTGAAAACCTAAATGGGCTCGATTTATGAATTTCTCCGAAATTTCCTCATTTCAGTACAACAGGCTGCAAACAAACCCGGGGGGCTAGCGGCCACCTGGGCCTGGTAATGGCAAAGCTGGCCGAGATTAACTTCAACCTGGAGAGACCAATAGACTGCACATGGCCAAGGACACTACGAGATGGAAGGAGAGTTTTATTGTGGCCCTTATTGCCTCAAATTGGACCGACAGGATGACAAGCTTTATGTCTGCTTTCCTTTGGCACATTGCGCCTGTTCCTTGCACAACGCCGCGATCAATACTTTGGCACTTTAACAAATATATATTTTTTGTACTGAGTATTTTTTATTTATATTTGTTGTAAGGCAGCTTTTTCTTAAAAACACATTTGTTCATATAACCTGTGAAGGAAAGCACATCAAGATTTAACCTTTGTTGTGCAATGCGTAATGATTTATATAGGTACATATTAACTAATATCATATCCTTAATTAATTGGTGAAAACTCAGGAGTGGAACCATTATTACTACAAATCCTAATTTCAAAAAGATCTGAGAAAATACTTTTTAGTGTGAAATGGAAAATGATATCCTGAGTAGTTTTATATATCACGAAGAAGAAACGCAAAGCCTAACAGGCTCTAATACATGAAATGACTATATATGCAGTTATATATGGCATTTCAAGAATTTAATGTGTAAAAGGTGCAGTAAGTCGTTAAGAAAATCATTTATTCTATAAAGGCTTTTTTCATTATTTTATCTTTATTTGCTTTTTGTTACTGGTGTCAAGGGATTGGTTTTCTGTTGTTTACGCACGGAGATAGCTTGTTTGATCTTACTGAATTTAACATAATCAAGATTTATATTATCCAATATTCGTCCACAATCTTAAATCAAAAATGGTTATGTTTAAAGTAATGGTATAAGAAGACAGTTCAACGAAGTCAACTTGATGTTGACCATTTCAAAGACGTTCCCTGTCCAGCAAAAAACGAAAATCAAGAATCAGCTTTATATGCCAGATATGACTACACGTACAAATACTTTGTTTTTGTTGTTAGTCCCACTGTATACTTGCACAGAAAACATACAGCTAAAGACAAGGACAACAAAACTGAACAAAAGTAAACATAAACATTTAATCATTCTGTACCTAAGTAGCCGAGGTGACTATAGGTGAAAGAAGTGTAGTGTTTGTGTGTGTATGTATGTGTGTGTATATATATATATATATATATATATATATATATAGCCTACACAACACACACATTGACACACGTCAGACCGTTTCTGTAGATTGTAAAGAAAGAACAAAGTATGTTTAACAGTACTCTTAATCTCCAGGCAACACTAATCTTAGCACCTTTACATTTAGTGCGGAAGCGCCCAGTCTGTCTTCAGGCTAATGGATGCACCAAAACGGCTTTTTGCCAAGTCATTTCGCTAGAGGCGAATTCTACCTACAATTAAACACATTTTATTACCTCTAAGTCCAATTGCTTTCTTATTGTTTGTCGTTGTTGGTGGGTTCTGCAGCTTTTAAAAAACTCAATTTAAGACTATATTTTTGTAGTTTCATTTGACTATGACTCTCACTTGAGTATTAATTTTTTTTTATGAATCTGATACTTCTGTTTTGCACCTAATGAGCTTTGTGGTGACATTTGATTTGAATCTGGGAAACAGACAATCAGGTCTTAAGACAGGACTTGTTGGGAAGGGATTTTAAAGCTTGTTAAACGATTACATTTATGAAATGCTGCTTTTCAATATATATATATTTTTCAACGTTGTATCATGCTGGACCTCGCCCCTTCTAGGGGGTAATGGTGGTGCATTAAGGCAAGGTGAGGGAGCACACTGATTGCTCTGCTGCCTTTTTCTCCGTCTCAGCTCCATAATAGATATGGCTCCGGCTGCTACGTAGCCACGGAATGGGAGGGACTGCCCGTCTTCCAGCGTTTCCATTGGTTTTACAGTCTGCACGGCGGAGAGGGGGGTGCCTCTAATCATATCCAGCATGTTTTGCACAAGAAATGTCAGCCAGAAAGGGCTATCTTCTCCCCTCGCCAAAATACACCACAATAATGTCATGTTCAGACAGTCCGTCAGGAAATGCGTTTTTAGTGGATTCTCTGATCAGTGGCCGCACCGAGAGCGGCGGAAGTCACTATGCTGGGAGCGCGGTGTGCGTGCCTCATAGCGCCGCTACAGAAGTGCCTTACGGACTACACAGCTATGGATACTTCCCAGGTATGGGGAAGCGCTGCGAGATGGGTCCCCAAAACATGGTCTCCACCTCTAGTGCGTACATGTCCAGCATGGAAATGTGGATGGACGCGCAGAGGTCATGTCGAATGGACCAGGAGCACCCGGTGGGTCCCCAGGTCGCACCCTGCTCGTTCCCGCAGAATATTAAGGAGGAGAGCACCTACTGCCTGTATGAGCAGCCGAAGTGCCCTAAAGCCTCAACCGCCGAAGATCTTACATATTCGAGGTTAACAGCAGCGGGCCTAGGCTCGAGTTCTTGTACAGTTACCGATGGTGGCGGCGGGGGCTCAGTGCCTGTGCCGGGCTACTTCCGCTTGTCTCAGACGCACGCACATTCTCATAAACTTTATAACACCAACAGCCCCCAGCCGAACCCTTCCCATTCTCATTTTGGCCTACACCCCATTGCTCCTGCTCGCTTCCACACACCACCAACTACTCCAGCCACGACGCAGGAAGGGAGGAACACCGAGGAGTCCGTGTCCTCGGGAAACGCCGACCTGCAGGCTCACGCTGCACCAGGGACCGAGGAGCCACGCGAGTCCTCGGATGCAGAAGTCTCTTCAGCTGACGAGACGGAAGAGCATAATAAGGAGAGACCAGCAAAGACAACTAAAGGTAATCGCAGTTCATCATAGGTGTGGTCCTATACTGTGGTTTTGTTTTGCATGCAGTGCAGGTAGAGTGAGGCTTTTTAATGGCACCTGTGTAGTTCTATTTTACTGGTTAGACTTGCAATGCCAAGTCAAGACACCGGTATGGGAACGTTGCATTGACATATTAGATTATCTAAGTATTTTGTCTCTAAGTTGTTGTAATATGAGTACGTTATGATGTATATGTGCATGATTAGGCCCCGAAATATTATGCGTAAAACCGGAAAAAGTCAATTATTGAAGGGCAAAGCTGTAATTGGATTAATTAAACAATACTAAAGTGTTATTTCAAATAAACCAAATAAAGGAATTATTGTAAAATACATGAAATACAATATAATACATTTTAACTACCTATACCTTAAGCCAGTATTTTTCTGAGTGCTGCGTAAAATGTTCTTAGGCCTACGTGTATTTGTGTAGGCCTTTTATATTTTCTGTGCCACAAAGTATTTTTATTCTTTCACGACATATGACACAAAACAAGATTTGTTTCGCCGCACCATTGGTGTAAAATGTTCATGTGATATTTTCAAACTATTACTGACGTTTCAACTCTAAGTCAAGTCTGAGTCTAACAAAGCAGCCATAGTTTACGCATAAGACACACACACAAACACACACGTCACTGTAACGTGTGTATAACACACATAAACACTCCTAGATACATATCACACACACACACACACACACACACACACACACACACACACACACAC
>NW_022280044.1:3548702-3555447 GCF_004355925.1 Anarrhichthys ocellatus | reverse complement strand
CACACACACACACACACACACACACACACACACACACACAGACTATCCCATGTTCCAATGCGTAAAACCATGTATCTGCCATTTTCTGTAGGAGACACAAAAAGTGAAAGCACGGCCAACTGGCTGACAGCAAAAAGCGGCCGGAAGAAACGCTGTCCATACACCAAGCATCAGACACTGGAGCTGGAGAAGGAGTTCCTCTTCAACATGTACCTGACCAGAGAGCGCCGCCTAGAGATCAGTAAAGGCGTCCACCTGACGGACAGACAAGTTAAAATCTGGTTCCAGAACCGCAGGATGAAACTGAAGAAAATGACGCGGGAAAACAGGATCCGGGAGCTCACCTCCAACTACGGATTTTCATGATGAACAAGGTGATCACATTGAAATAGAAGATCACTGGTGAAAGCAATGCCCCTCACCCTTTCTCACCACTCTGTCCACACATTGACTCATTTCAATGGGGTTTATTTCCAGACACGCTTAAGATGTATCGTCCTCTGTGAGCCAATGAGAATAAGAAAAGGGGCGAAAAAAGTGAACGTTATGAGTTCAATTTGATTGTTTTCCGATGTTGTGTTTTTGTATTGTTGAACTGTTTCTGTCACTTCTGTCGTTGGATAGTGTTGTCAGTGGACTTAAATTAACGCAATTAAAAAAAACCATTGTGCCCTGGAAGGTGGCTTAAAATGATCACTTCTCTCCCCACCGCTGACAAATATAATATCTTTAAATTTACACCAACAAATATGAAATAATTTTCTTTTAATTGGAATTGCATGAGATAAAGTTATCATAATAAAAACAATTTCAAACCACTGGGATATAATGCCCATGTATCACCAAGGGTAGAATAATTCACCTTTGACCATTAGATGTAGTCTACCATAATATAGGCCTTTTCTATGTATGAGCCAAATGTATGAGTTGAATCTTTAATCACGTTGAGGACGTTTACACGAGACCGGTGTGCAAAGTGTAGTTGGAATGTTTTTATTGTATATTTCTGTGTACATATGACAGTGTTTTTGTGTAATGCTTAATAAATTATCAGCTAGCATTGAGGAGTATCTGCTTGTATGTTTGTACTATGGGATTATATTCAGTCAAAGTGTATTCTACAAAATCACAAAAATAGATTTGTTGAAATCCCAAATCCCAAATAATACGCGCTCCATTGCTGGAGATTCAACAGTTTATTTTGTTGAACTGGCTAACAAATGTTCTGGAGGCTAATGTAATGGAGATCGGAAATAATTAAGATATTGGGCTATAAGCCGTCTAGCTGCATGCCCAGCCGGCTATTGTAGAGTTTTATGACTGCCTGCTATATGAGGTTTCTCCCTCTCCTCTAAGAGCAGCTTCAGTCGTGGGAGAGTCTTCCAGACTGAGAGGAGGCCCGGCTCTCAGCTAGAAATCCGAACTGTACAGATACACTGTGGATATGATCCATTACCTTCTGCTTTAGTTTTGGAATACTAGGATTTATATTTCGAGTATCGGGTAAGTCCATTTATCAATGTGGATTTGTCCTTTTTGTGCCTTGTTGCACCGGCTTCGTGTGTACAAAACAGTTGTACTTTCTCAATACAGACGATTTTTGGACACTTGGTGACGGGACTGATGACCACGTTGCATTACGAATTGGCTGATTGTGTTTCACTTGAGGCCCGGATCGACTGTCGAGTGGTTTAGGTAGTTTCATGTTGTTGGGGTCCATTTCTAACTCTGCAACATGAAACTGTCTTAATTGCCGCAGTTCCACACATCAAAACCAAAAGGGAAGCAAATCGGGGACATAACGATGATGGGATTTGATGAAAATTGTGTTTTGGAAGCATGTTCTAAAACTCCCTGGTTTATAAACCGAGGAAAGTTGACTGGCTATTGTGTAGGCTATATTCTTATCCTGTCTCCTGCAATGTTTTCTTTAGACTTCTCTACTTGAAATTCGTCGTTAAAATAAGCCCACGCCAATGTGTGCTGAATCTAAACGTGATCAAAGCAGAGCTGCAGTATGCGTCGTGGACTTGGGATTAGGGTTAAACCGTGAGTGTTTTCCGTGATAGCAGTGACGCAGACACGCCAGACAAGGCCTCGGTTACGACCACTGCAGTGGAGGGGAAGGGGAAGGTGAATTGGGCAACAGCGACCTCCGTGGGCAATGAGACCGGATGCTTCCGCTGCGCAATAGTGGCTCAGACAAAAGGAGGGGAAGGGCTTTATGGCGATATTTAGATCCGCCAGACAGGCTGTTATCTGCAGAGGCAAAAGAAGTGAATAGCCCCTGCGGTAAACTGGGTGAAAAAAACACCCTGATTTAGGTTTACAGCCTGAGAGCCATTGGCAAAGTGGCGTCTTTTCCTCCTCTGAAGGTGTTTGTCTATTCTAACTTGTAGTGCACAAATAGGAGGACAGCCGCTCCTTTGCCCCCTCGGCTTGTTTGATCTCTGCTGGCCAAATAAAGTGCAACTACCATTGAGGTGATAGCTTGCAACCAGAATGCACATTATGGACAGCTTGCGCCTTTGCTTCTCTACTAAATGCAATAGTAATGCAATAGTAAGAACTGAGTAGGGAGTATTCCTGCGTGTTGAATTGTCTGTGGCCTTGTGGGGTGTTGGCCAAGCCTTTCGTTTATTTGCTGGTGATAAATAAAAGCCGCAGCGTAATGTGTGAGAACTCAAGGTTGCTGTTTTGTAGACGTAATCTGCAATATGGAGTTAGGTTTAGGATATTGTGGACGCTTATAAGCATTTAGTAAAAAAATCTGCATTGAGATTCAGTTATTAATGCTTTCTGAAATATACATACATTCTCAATATTTTATTATTGTGATACAATGTTTTTAGCTAAATGCATGTGCCAGTTGACATATGAATTTTCCACAAATACAAAGTTAATATGTATGCATTCATTTAATTATGTTTTATGTTAACGCTTCTTGCGTGCGATGTCCTTAATATGAATTAATTCAATTGAATATGCGTGTTAGCATTTTATAATCTCAATCTCTAGTACTCATATTTTAAATATGCTCTTGTCTCCTGGTGCTCGCCACTGCTCGCACCATTTCGTTTTAAAAGGGGAAAACCACAAGCACCACATTACGCATATTCTTAGCTATATTACACCGAGGCACATGCCTGCAAGCAGGCATTGCAGTTAATTTGTTGTTGGCGGTGATGATGGCGACGTACAAGCCTATACAAATTATAACGGCTGTGTGAATAATAAACGCTTTAAACGGTGGGTTAAACTACGAGAAACTATGAGCCATTAATGGTATTTGGAAAATATTCAATAAATATTTGAGTATCACAAGTTAATTCTGTGGGTCAAAACTACATTTTCACCACATTTATTCCGTTTCCCTTAGTCATTTTAATTAATCGTATACTATATTTATATTTTCCATGTTGTGACAATTGAAACCCAACTATTGTTTCAGAATTAATATGTAGTCATAAGCTATCCCGTAAATGTTATTTTTTATTTTTTATTTTACGCCAGTTGTTTTACACCGTAATTATTGCCAAACGAACAAGACAAACTGCTTGGTTTTCTCTTTTGTTAATTTGATTGAAAATTTCTAAATAAAATCTTTCCCATTTTAAAGAAATAATGATGCTGATTGAGTTATTCTTCCGACTATGAGAAATGTACATAGATCTGCATTATCCTCGGTAAGACTGTAAGTAATGTGGATTATTAGATGTTAAAGCCACAACATATACGTGAAGTAGAATTTCAACTAAAAGCT
Organism: Anarrhichthys ocellatus; assembly: GCF_004355925.1. Lineage (NCBI taxonomy): Eukaryota > Metazoa > Chordata > Actinopteri > Perciformes > Anarhichadidae > Anarrhichthys > Anarrhichthys ocellatus. The sequence goes on along the minus strand of NW_022280044.1, from coordinate 3,551,684 downwards.
AAATCACGAAATACGGTTATTGAAATATCAGCCCAGACACACATTATGCTTATATGTTTTAAACAGCATAGGTCCACAAACGAACTATCGTATTTAGAAATGTTAAACTGAAAATAACAGTCTTAGCCGCCTAATGTTAGATATTACCGCATATATTTTAGTGCGTCAGTCTGTACAATTGTTTAACGTGTGAAGCTGAAAAAAGGGAAGTATACGGACGTTAGAATATGTCTCACACAGCCGAAAAAGAACAAATAAAGAAAATGTAATTGTGGTTATTTGAGATCCAGACTTTGTTTCAGATTTGAGCTTCTTCAATATAGCGGTGGTTACAATGTGTTTTGGTGAACAGCAATGGCAGGGTGCTTACGTGTCCTATAAAGAACCTCGTAAAATAGGGCCTCCAAAAAACACACTGCATCATTTTGGATAACCAAATGTAATTTCATCAGCAGCAGTTGGCTAAGGTACTGTAAAACACCTTTTTCATTCAGTTATTCACATTTTCCGTCTAGCAGATCTAAATAATATCCTGGTAATTCTTAGCTTTAAAACTAAAGGTTGTTATAGGAAAACGGGTGAGTATTTAATGACCAAAGAGATTGATTTATCCTTTATTGTTCAGCCTTTATGATCACGTGTGTCTGCTACCCAATGGCATGGCAGCCTGTCTCCCCATTACAAGCCCACTGTAGTTCTCTGTGGGGCCAAGTTGCTACTTGATTTCTCCACATTGTTATTTTGTGAGGCTGGGTTTACTGCGTGTGTGTGTGTGTGTGGTGTGTGTGCACGTTTTACTTTTGCATGAATCTGCTGTATGACTGCTTACATGTGAACGTATAATTTTTCTGCCATGTCGACATCCGGAACATTGACTAGTTACTACGTCGATTCCCTCATTTTGCCCGAGAGCGAGGACCTCTCTGTGCCGAGATACACCTCCGGTCCTGGGCTGCAGCATTCCAGGCAGCCCGCCTCGATTAGCGACCACAGCGAGCTCGGAACCTGCACCTTCCCGTCCAAACCTCCGGTATTCGGGCCATCGTGGAGTCACGTCCCTGCTCAGTTCCCAGGCACCGTTTCTTCTGTGTATCACCATTATGGGCATCCTCAAGGTCCGGTCGGTGCAGATACAGATGGCCGCTATCAGTCATGGCTGCTGGAGCCGATGTCCGGTTCCCTGCCCATGGCCGGATTACCGACGAACCATCACTACGGAATCAAACCGGAGGGTCTTGCGACGCGAGCTGACGGCGCGCTGCCCGGCTCCCATACGGCGCTGCTGCTCTCTGATTACGCCAACGGGACGGTAGCGACGGCATCACCGGTGGAAAAGGACACACTGTCCGGCCAAGGAGGGGACACGAGCGGAGAAAGTGAAGAGAAACCGGGCCTTGATCCAAGTAAGTCGCTGCAGACCCCTCTATGTTTATAGTCTATTTATATCGCATAAAGCGGTGACTACTGGGGTGCGTGATGGGGGTGTGCGTCTGAACAGATGCCATTCTGAACGTGCCATTTCCTTATGGGGACTGTTAATGGCCCAGCTCCCATTGCTATATTAGATAACCTTTTGCAGCGTAAAGTGAACGTGAGCTAGGAGAAATAAGGGTAGGTTTTATTTTGATGTAGCCATTTTTTTTCTGATCAAAGGGGATATTATTTTGGTCTGAGCCAAATTATGAGTGATGTTTGTTTTTTTTGCATTTGGTCACCCCGGCACCGGCCCCTCACACCAATGTCGCACCCCACTCTTTCCAGATAACCCAGTGGCCAACTGGCTCCACGCGAGTGCCACGAGAAAAAAGCGCTGTCCGTACACCAAGCACCAGATCCTGGAGCTGGAGAAAGAGTTCCTCTTTAACACCTACCTGACCAGGGACCGTAGGTACGAGGTGGCGAGGCAGTTAAACCTCACCGAGAGACAGGTTAAAATCTGGTTCCAGAACCGCAGGATGAAGATGAAGAAGTTTAATAAAGACGGCGCACCGAAAGATATTGACTGAACCGTAGATATACAGAATTTAGCGAGCTTTGTGTGTGGAAGCTCTTAACCCTGCTGGACCTTGTTTTTAAACTCATTGTCTTATTGTTCTGTATAACAGAAGCTGTTAGGCTTATTTGTCTTGTAAAAAAAAGCATGTTGGGCTTCAGTTTGATGCGACTACCTTTATATTGCACAATTTGAAGGGTGCACACTCGTTTTGTATTTGTTCTTTTCTCTTGTTCATTTTATTAATACCTCGTTAAAGTGTATTAGTTGGCCTGGTCCCTTTGCTTGTTTGTGTATGGATGTTTCTAGCTGTGTGTGCTCTTGTTTGTAGTTATATTTGTTGTCTATCTCAGAGTCCCCTGAGCGTATAGTTTATAAAATGTATTAATTTAGCTGTTGTTTATCCCTTACTGCTAGAACTATGACTGATGACCATGAGTTTGAATCTAACGTTGGACCCGTATACCAGACCGATGGCATTTGGAAGTAGGTTCATAAACCTCATAAACCACTTGAAAATGCTAAAACACTAAATTAAAACATGTAATAGAAGCTATATCACACGACACGATTGACTAGCTAGGTCTTTCAACTACCTACAATAATATTATTTTTTTCGATTGCGGATTATAGATTTGCTTGCATTAGATGCTGAACTATGAATTTCAGGGAGTAACGTTTTCAAAGTACATAATGTTTGTTAGTGAGAGGGAAATAAATAAAACACTGTAGGCTACTTATTGAATACCTCACGGTCTGCTGACCGTCTGACTTTTGGTTGACAAATGTAATTTGTACTTTATTTATTAAATAAAACAAATTATAGGCCTGTCTGTGAATGTATGCACATTCTTATTACATTTTGGCCTGGCATCGAGATATTTTTATTCTTCTAAAATCTCAATTCGCGAATTATCGCTGCACAAAAAAAGTATTTTTATGGTGTTTTTTTGCACTGAAAAGAATATGAAGGTTACCGCCGTCAACAT